>NC_091436.1:98176929-98273782 GCF_964237555.1 Oryctolagus cuniculus
CCTTGGTCCTCAGGCCAGTGCTAATAAATGGAGCCTCTAGACTTGCCCCAGCATCAGTGAAGATCTGCAATCCCCTACAACATGTCTCAACATGCACCAGAGCCAGACTCACGTGGACCTGGCATGGGCCCTCAAAAGCGCACAGAATCGGAGGACTGTGAGACATAGTGTAGTGCTACCATTAGTGGCTGACTTTATTACCCATATCCCAAAATGAGATTACAGCATACACCATGGGACTCACAGCTGGGTTGGTAAACTTTAGCATGCATCAGAAGCAGCTGGAAGGCTTTTAAAACCAATTTGTTTCACAAGAGGCCATGATTCAGGACATCTAGGAGAGTGTACAGGAATTTATGTATCTTATTATTTCCCAAATGATAGTGAAGCCGCCTGGTATCAAAGTACAGTTCCATAGAAATGTGTCTTCTTTGAAAATGGATTTTGTGGTCAAAACAGCTTGCGAAATCATAAAACTTTAAAAAATCACAAAACACATCACTGTCTTATAAGCAATCTTGGAAATACCTCCCATTTAGTTAAAGCTGTACTCTTTCAAACTTACAGGCCCGCAGCTTTTGGCTAAATGCCTTTTACCATGGAGCTAGTGTTCTGAGGGAAACTGAGAATTTTTCCTGCCAATTCATATTAGTAGATTTGGTTTCTAGATTAATCTATCCAGGTGTTTTTGTTTCCCTCTGATTGACACAACTACACAGTGAATGGCCTCAGGAAATACATTTATCCCCTGATGAGATTTTTTTATGAGTGACATAGAGTAGAAATAGGTTCAGATCAAAAAATTATGTCAGTTGGTAGTATATAGAAGATATATAAAATTCAAAAGACTCTCATATTGAGACCAGATATCTAAAAAATTTACATGCACCTTGGCCAAAAAAACTGCACTTGTCATGACACACCATGTTCACATTAAAGTAGCATCAGAGGAAAGTTCTGTTACATGTGCCAGGTAATTAAAAATCATACTTCTAACATTAAATAAGATTAGATTATTTCACCCGGTCTTATCTATGCCAGCATCAGTTTGTGGTATGGCAAGAGAAAAAAGGATTCTAAAGCTTTGAATATATGGAATTTTTTCTAATGTTTCCTGTAGCAACATTCTAGAAGATTGTTATCCACTCAGGCTGGGCAGATGTTTTTCTGAGCTAAGATTAACTAAAGTGCCTTTCACAGGTGATAATCAGTCATTGAAATTTTATCTCAATAATTGCTTTTTACTAGGAATATATTTGAAATTTTTTATTTACTTTCTCTTTAAAAAATTTATTTGAAATGTACAGGGGCAGAAAGAGAGATCTTCCATCCGCTACTCACTCTTAAAATGCTCACAAAAGCTGAGGCTGTGCCAGGCTGAAACTAGGAATTTAAGCCATCTTCAGGCTCAGAGTGAGGATTCGCAGGAAGCAGGAATGTGAAGTGGAGCCAGGACTTCTATGCAAGCAACTCAATATGCGATACAGATATACCAAGCATAATCTTAATCACTGTGCTAAATGCTTGCTCCAACATACTTTGAGAGACTGGGAGAGAGAGAGGTGAGGAGAGAGAAAAGAAAGAAAGACTCTTACACCTGAAAATCCACTCCTTAAATGTCTACAACAGACAGGCCTTGACCAGGTTGGAGGCAGGAGTAAGGAATTCCATCCAGATCTACTTTGTGAGTGGCAGGAACCCAAGTCCTTGGATCATCATCAGTTGTCTTAGCAGGAACTTGGATTGGAAGTGGAGTAGCCTGGACTCAACCAATATTGATAACGGATACAAGTATCCCCTGTGGTAGCTTGACCTGCTATACATCAACGCCTGCCCTCCCAACATACTTTTAAAAAAGATGTATGTATTAAAATTTATTTGAAAGGCAGAGTGACAGAGAAAGGGAGAAACACACACACACACACACACACACACACACACACACACACCCTGAGTATCTTCCATCTGCTGGTTCACTACCCAAGGTGCTGCAACCACCATGTCTGGGTCAGGCCAAAGTCCACATCCGTAATGTGGGTGACAGGGCTCAAGAACTTGGTCATCTGCTGCTGCCTTCCCAGATGGATTAGCGGGAAGTTAGATTAGAAATGGAGCAGCTAGGACTCATAGGGCTGCTCTGATATGGGATGCTGTTTTGCACCAAAATGAATTTATTTTTATTCCATTTTCTACACACTTTTTGAAGCACTCTCATATATAATAAGACTGGTTAGTGTATGACATGATCACTCTACTAAATGGAAACCTGAATTCCACCTGTCACGTAAGGATAGTTAATCTACTAAATGTAGTCCTTCATAAAATATTGAAAGAGCCTCCTAAAATCCTTTGTTGGATGAAACATGGTATACCTTAGTGTGGTAAACAGAATTATGTGTCCCCCGCCCCAAGCCAAAGATGTTGTCTTATATAGAGAAATGGACTGTGCCGATGTAGACGGAAGTGAAGTAATCACACACATCATTACAGGGAAAGGGAGAGGCAAAAAATCAGAGGAGATGTGACAACAATGGAAGCTAAGGTTAGAGGGAAGTGATCACTAGCTTTTTATTTTCACTTTATTTAAGTTACACAAGTTTCATGTATTTCATATATACAGATTTAGGAACACAGTGATACTTCCTACCCTGCCCTCCTCCCGCCCATGCTCCCACCCTTCTTCCACCTGCCTTTCCCATTCCAATTCCTAATTTTTACAAAGATCTATTTTCCATTTACTTAATGATCATAAAGTTAACCCTACACTAAGTAAGATAGCTGGCTTTCAGAAAGGAAGAGAGCAACAGATTGGGAAAGGTAAGGAAACAGATTCTAACTCAAGTTTCACAAACACAGCCCTGTTGCCTGCTGGGGAGTGAACCAGTGGATGGAAGACCTCTCTCTCTCTCTCTACCTCCCTCTATAGCTCTTTCAAATAGATAAAATAAATCTTTAAAAATATATATAAAACATTGAAATATGGTACCTGAAGTACATGTTATAAGCTTTTCACATAAGATGAAAAGGTACAATGATTTTCATACATGAAACATTTATATGCTATAATTTAGAATAGCATTTTTGGGGCCGGCGCTGCGGCATAGCGGGTAAAGCTGCCGCCTGCAGTGCCGACATCCCATATGGACATCAGTCCTAGATTCAGCTGCTCCACTTCTGATCCAGCTCTCTGCTGTGGCCTGGGAAAGCAGTAGAAGATGGCCCAAGTCCTTGGGCCCCGGCACTCGTGTGGAAAGACCCAGAGGAAGCTCCTGGCTCCTAGCTTCAGATCAGCGCAGCTCCAGCTGTTGTGACCAAGTGGGGAGGTGGGGAATGAACCAGTGGATGGAAGATCTCTCTCGATCTCTCTCTCTCTCTCTCTCTGCCTCTCCTCCTCTCTCTGTGTAACTCTCACTTTCAAGTAAATAAATAAATCTTTAAAAAAGAATAGCATTTTTGTATTCTACTATTTTTACAGGAATCCTAAAACGTTAGTTTTTGTGTATCATCCATGCCCAAATTTCCTTTCATTTAAGGACTGGAGAAGTGGGAAGTATGGTATCTGTAGTATTCATAAAAAATCAACTGTAAAATATTTTTGAATGTCATCATGTTGTGAATAACTTTTGCCTTTCTCTCCAAGGTCACATCTTTTGTCCATGAGAAAACAGTTTTCTTAGTCTTTTCTTAGTCACATCTGCAGTGAGCATGTGTATTTAGCTAATGGAATGCCTAATAATAAAGTCCAATCCAGTAAGATGCAATTAAGTAGACAGCTATGGGATTTGACTCTCCAGAACATCACGTCTCAAAAGTAAAAATATTTTATTTGTATTTTGAAACGATGAACTCATTACTGCCTGTGAGTGCACCCACACAATTCAAATATTATTCATTAAAAGTGCTTAGTAAATGGTGAAAGAAAAACAAGTCATCAACTGCTCTGACCACAGTACACACCCACTCAGGCTCTGTGACTTCTGTGGGGTGGAGATCTGCAGTGATACTCAATAGAGAGTAATTCTTCAATGCCTGATAGGGATCAAGTAGAGGTACTGATTTCCTGGGACTTTCTGATACATCTGTGCAATCTGAGCAATACAGTTCAATTTGACTGATGAATCCAAATCCATCTTAGAGATACATGTGAATAATGCTGACATACAAGTCACATGTACATTCAGCTCTCTGTTGAGTCACAGTGCAAAAAGTCTAGTGTTGGTGTGCTTTTTCATCTCTCGTACCTAGGGAGACATTTTATGATCTAAGCAAGTGTGTCACAATGAGCAGATAAGTAGAAAGATTGGGTTCCTTATTCCTAAAGTGTTTGCATAGGAAATCCTCCCCTAATTAGAACTATAAAGATCTCAGAGCAAGGACATAAATTAAAACTATCTTCTTGGTATCACCAAAATAAAATTTATGAAGAGACCATAGTCACTTAGGTTACAGATTAACATCTAATTCAACATTATATTCTAGGATTTGTCATTCAATAGACTGCTGAGTCAGATATGAATGAGCCATGAAAAACTACCAATTAAAATCTCTGGGTTTTACCATCACTCATCATTTATAGAAATCTCTGGAATCAAGATCTCCCAAGTCAAGGCATGACTCCTATATTCTTTTAAGCACCAGAAATAATTGTGATTCTCAGACAATGTCAATAGACACTAATGTAGAAACTTTTAAGGGCCTTGATTTGAAACTTGGAGAATTCATAAAACTTCTGCAGTTAAGAAATACAATGTAAAAGAATTCTAAAAACAATGAATACAATTAACAACGTGTGCAGAAGTCAGCATTATTTACCAAATTCTATATATTCTACAAACCCCAGTTCAAATTCATTCTCATTAACGCTATTCTGATTCCACATGCTTTGTGCCTAGCTATTTCAATCTATGACCCCCTTCCAAAAAATTCCATGTGACAGATTGCCCTTTGTGTTTTTTCTCTGCCTCCTTGAGCTGGCAAAGTGAAGAGGAATTAAGAGGAGACACTAGAGGAAGAGTACCTGGATATAAACAAAACCCACCTACAAATGCTGAAATGCTCATTTTATCACTCCTCCTGTGAACACTTTCAAATATTGCAACTGAAGTAAGCACTCCCACTTCTGCACTATGATGGCACTCCATCTATGCCACTGCCACAGATTGAATCGTACTGCAGCACAGAGGCAGTTGTGTTTTGCATAGTGCATTGTATTATGCTTTCCTTGTGTTGAAAACTCAGTCTTTTTGTAAAAAGCTAGCAAAATGTCTGGCAAATAGATCAAATAAACATTTGTTTCATTATGCTGAAACTTCTCTGCTATTTTGTAATTCTTTGCTAGTACTTACCACAAATATGTGTTTTATTAACCACTGTGTTTGAGTGTATATTTATGCATATGTATGATATATCTGCTACTTGTGTGGAAGTGCCATAAAGAACAAACTGGATTTTATTTTAATCATATAATCATAACCCACCCATCTTTCATACAACTTAAAAGATACTTATTTCACGTCCATTGGTTCGGAGCTTGTCTAAGGAATCCAAGACAGACAATTGGGACAAAAGGTGACAAGGACGAGATCTAGAAAACAGAGTTAGAATGAAGGGATTGACTCAGGTCAGTAGAGAATAAATGGTTATTATGGCCTCCTGAAAGGATAACAGTAAAATATAATGAGAAAGAGAACTTTCTCTGCTTTTCATTAGCTGCATTACTTTTGGTGAATTCCTGTAATTTTTCTATTTCTCAATTTTATCATTTTGGAAATGAGAGAAATGGACAATGTCACTGGATCTGAAGTCTTAGTGATTGTTGGAACCCACTGGGAAATACAAAAAAGGCAAATGCTTTGTTCCTACACAGTCAACAAAATTTGAGTCTCTAAGGTTGGACCCTAGGAGTCAATATTTAATTTTTATCATACTCTCAGATGATTCTAATAATCAGCCAATTATACTCTATTGACCATACTATAGAATAAATTTTCACATCCCCTAAAATTTCATGTACTTGGGGCCAGCGCTGTGGCATAGCTGGTAAAACTGCTGCCTGCAGTGCCAGCATCTCACATGGGTGCCAGTTCAAGTCCTGGATGCTCCACTTCCTCTAGAGATCTCTGCTGTGTCCTGGGGAAGCAGTGGAAAATGACCCAAGTCCTTGAACCCCTGTACCCACACAGGAGACCTGGAGGAAGCTCTTCTGGCTCCTGGCTTCAGATCAGCACAGCTCCAGCTGTTGCTGCCTATTGGGCAGTGAACCAGTGGATGGAAGAAGACCTCTCTCTCTCTCTGTCTCTCCTTCTCTCTCTGTGTAACTCTGACCTTCAAATAAGTAAATCAATCTTTTTTAAAAAATCATGTACTGGAACTTAAACCCTAATTTTGGAACTAGTCCTACATTAAGTACTTTGGTCATGAGAGTTGCACTCTCATATATGGGATTAGTGCTTTTACAACAATTGGTCAGATAGATAATTAGTTCCTTTTTTACCACAAGAGAACACTGCAAGGTGATGGCTGTCTGTAACAAGGAAGAGTCTTTGGCAAGAGCCTAACCCTGTTGATACTCTGATTTCAGACATCAACTCCAGATCCATGAAAAAGAGAAGTCTGTTGTCTATAAGCCACCCAGCCTATGATATTTTAGAGCAACATGAGCTAAGGCAGAGTAGTAGCATCGGCATTACCTGGGAATTTTTTAAAGATACAAATTGTCAATCTCTATCTCAGACCTACTGAATCAGAAATTCTGTTTTAAGACCCAGTAGTGCATATTTTAACAATCCCTTCAGGTGATCTTAAGCACACAAAAACTTGATAATTACTGGACAGATGATAAATAAAATATCTGCCAGTGTTGAAATTAGGTAATTATATGGCCAAAGATGAACAGAAAGGTTAATTCAGGCCAGAGTCTAGAGGAAGGATCTCCAGACCTATACAAACCCATGTACATAGGTATCTTTTATCATAAAAAGTTTAAGATGGGTTCAGCCTTTGGCCATGATCAAAATGGTTGTTCTTAGCCTACAAATATCAGATTATGTCACCATTTCTGAGAAGTGTGTCCTTACTTCTATACTCAGACTGTCAGAAAACTTTGTTCTGTCTGCCCTCCTCCCATAACATCCTCAGCAAATACTTTCTCTTTTTTTTTTTTTTTTATTTGATAGACAGTTAGACAGTGAGAGAGAGCGACAGAGAGAAAGGTCTTCCTTTCGTTGGTTCACCCACCAATGGCCTCTACGGCCAGCGCGCAGCACCGATCTGAAGCCAGGAGCCAGGTGCTTCCTCCTGGTCTCCCATGCAGGTGCAGGGGCCCAGGCACCTGGGTCATCCTCCACTGCCTTCCTGGGCCACAGCAAAGAGCTAGACTGGAAGAGGAGCAACCAGGACTATAATCCAGCTCCCATATGGGATGCCAGCACTGCAGGGAGAGGATTAACCAAGTGAGCCATGGCACTGGCCCTGCTCAGCAAATATTTATTATGGCACTTATTTTTCAATACTGCTATAACTTATCCCCAGTAGTCTAAGGACAAGTTCTCTGTTTTCCTGTCTCTATAAGCCTACCACCCATCACTGCTTGCCCCCCATAGACATTCCAGAATGTTGAATGAAAAGGTAAGTGATGTATTCTGAGCAACGTGTGATAGAAAATGTGATTCCAATGCGCTCTTTCTGTTGACTCTTGAGTAGAATTAAGATTATGAGGTTATTTAGAGAATTTTTACTTCAAATTGAAATGTCAATTTTTTATTGATGCTATGACACTTTATAATTATCTGTGAACAAAAGAAGCTGTAGTTAGAATATGCCCAAAAAGATAAACAAGAAAATATCTAGTGGTCAGCTTTCATTAAATGATCTGTAACCACTACGTTATTTCAGAATTTGACTATACGAAATATTATAACCTGGCAGCTTAAACTGCTCCTTAAGAGACACTTGAAATGTTACAATAATATAAAAACAAAGAAGAGATTAAAAATTTTGTTAAATAGTGTTGGGAAAACACTTTTCTTAAGTAGAAGATCTATAAATACTTGCACATGTTTTAAAGATTGAATTTCAAAGTCCATTATTTTAATGACTAACAGCTGTCTGGAAAGGAAAAAAAGGATGCTTTTCCATTTAATTTGAGCACAATTTTACTAAGTACATTAGAAAAATAGTTTCTGATTTTCCAAAAACATGAATAATAGTATGGGAGGACTTTGGTAGTATCAAAAGACAAGAGTTATTATGCTCATTTAATGTTTAAAGAACCTATGGGCATTAAAATAAAAATGTAATTTACAATAATTTAGATTTTAGTCTGTTCTTAGGTCTAATCTTTCCTTTCTTTTGCTATCTTATCACTCTTTTTTTTCTAGGCCAATGGGAAATAGAAATTGATACATGTTTCTCAGCTAAATTAAGAAACATCTATTCCACAAGTACTTGAACAAAGTACTTTTATCTACACTTTCTTCTTTTGATTACATTTTCCTTTTGTATAGAAATGATCTAAAATGGGTTCCATTATGCATTTTCTTCTAAAACTCTTATTTCTTTACAACTCATGATATTCGCAATTTTATAATTGGATATAATCATTACATCCAATTATAATGCACACAAATAATTACATCAACTAATGCAGCTAATTTGTTAATGTGAAGCTATCCGTTGACTGTTCTGCATGGCATATTCTGAACCTGAGCACAGCTAGACCCTTATAAATGCCAGATGATTGCCTCTCCGGAGAAATCAAGGGGGCAGTTTGGCCCTGGGTGACCAGGCTCTCAGGAGAAGCATTTCCAGTGAATTCTATTACTCTCTGCCCCAATTTTTGCCCATCTTTTTCAAGGGAGAAAGTGTCTGGCTTGACTCTGAACCACTGTCTTCTTTCAACTAACGCCATGCCAGAAACTACTGCTTCAAGCTGACAACTAGCAGCTGTGCTCTGGTACAGAAGCCCCAAGCTATCATTGACAGCTGGATCTCTCAGGAGGTTTCCAGAAAACTCCAGAACTCCTGTTGTTTGCTGTGGCCTATCCCGGCTATGTGAGAGGATATGGTTAGAAGCCTGATTAAACTGAAATGTCTGCATCCTCTCATTGCAGCTCCCTCATATTATTCAGCTATTTAAGGTATGTTCTTTCAAAATAAAGATGACACTACTGCTCCCCCTTTAGGAAAATTGTTTTGCTAGTAACTCTAAAGAATGCGAGTGAATCATTCACTCTCCTTTCATTTCCCTTTGTGACCAAAAACAAACCTTTTGATAGAGTTGGCTGCATTGGAAGTTCAATCTGTGGTCACTGAAAAAGCCGGTGATTATGGGGCCAAAGTGCTGTGTTCAACCAGCCCTTTGCCCCTCCTGTGGCCACACCTTCTCACCTGTCCCCAGAGAAAAGCAAGTAGCAGTCCTGGGTGAATTCTATCACAATTCTTCATATAAATGGTAAAGAAATTGATGTCTTGAATAATTCTACTAACTCTAGATCCATGGTGATTTTAAACAAAATGTTGAAGCATGTACAATAATTTTGAATAAAGGATATTTATCCAGAACTGAGTGTTCCTGAATAATTCAATGAACATTAAAATGCTCTGTCATTGTTTCCTTTTAAGAAGACAAACATCAGAGAATTATGTCTTCTTAGTTCTGGGTTTATTAACAATTAGATTCATATTTAAAATTCTAAATCCAAAGAAACAACAAATTTTAGAAAATGTAGGTATAATTTCTTCTTTAGAAATCCAGCTTTAAGAGAAACAAATACAGAATCACTCTCAAAGTAGCAACAAACCAGAGAAAACAGAATAAGAACACTTGTTTTACTTTGAAAAAATAATTAAATTGCTCAAAGTTCATCTTCTACTATTTTAAAGATGCAAGCATTGAAACTATTAAAGGATTTCATAGGAAAAATTTAAAGATTCAAAAAGCTCATATCTTTATCAGATTTTCATGGTTTCTTATTTTTCCTTGCCTTTCTTTCCTAAATATGTCTAATGGATGTATATTCTTAGATAATCAGAATAAATTTTAATAACATCTGCTGTTTTTCAAATATCCTGTATATTTTCAATATTTTAATTACAGTGTGACTCACCCTTTGTTTCCTTTCTTACTCGTATTCCCAAGAAGATGGAATCAAGACACTTGAATTTGAGTTCCTCAGATAGGACTTTACGAGGTTTTGGCATGATATATTTTTGTTTTCAGAAACAAATTTCTGAAAAAGAATCAAGATGAATTTAATGACAATAAACAATAGTTAATACCTGAAAAAAAAAGTAAAGAGAAGGTTGACTTGCTCACATGAATCTGAACTTATATTTTAAAATTTACTACCTCAAAAATATTCACCACAAAAGCTCTCCATTAGTCAAAAAGACAAGCAAAAACAAGCTAAGTTTTCACTAAGTCCGTTTCAGAAGAGACTCAGGGGTGAAGTCGGGAGCATGAATTTTGACTAAGGATTATACTTGGGACAAACAAAAAAGAGAGAGCGAGCAAGAAGAACATTCTGTTGCCTCTGTTCCAGACCTCATTAACACAAACCTTCACTACTGTAGACCATTTTCCACACGATCTACCAGAGAATTTATTACACCCAAGTATCAGATAAATCTGGAAAGTGTCCTGGTTAAAATATTTTATTGCTAGAAAAGTCTTGGGAATTTCCATTCTGTCGTTCTTCCTTACTCTTGCCCCCAGAGGTTTATTGCAGTGGTCCCACTAAGGGAGAGTGGTCAGCTCCCCCAGAAGACCCCATCCTGTGCGTCACTGCCTGACTAAAGCATTGTCCCACTAAGCTCAGCAGGTATTACCTTCAGGGAGTGTGGATAAGAAATAATAATATCTCCCTAGTTTCAGATTTCAAGACTGTGAGTGTTAAGGATCAGATTTGAGAGCCCATAATCCAAGAAGAGGAAATGAAAAGAGCAATAATAAAAACTGCCTCCCATGTCCTCAAGCAGTAGGTTAATACCCTTCAGAGAAGACATTTCTCACCAAAGAATTATTTTGCTCGTAAAAAATGAAAACTCTATATTTTGCTTTTATAATCAAGGTATATATATATATATATATATATAGTATATATATAGTTGGATACAAAAAGTTGCCAATGTTATTGTATTAGTAACTTATTTCTGTCTGATGATTAATCATTAGCATTATCATTCTTACACAGTTTACTGATTGATTTTATCAAATGACAAGAATTTTAGATGCAATAATAAATTTTAATGCTTTAATTGCTATTATTGGAAATTCATTACTAATCAAGTAAAAGAAAATGAGTTTCATTTAGAATTTACATAAGAATATATGTGAACTAGAATAAATGTAAACTCATGAATATAAAATTTAAAAATTCAGCAGATTGTTAGAATGGTTCCAAATATTAAGATAATTTGAATGAATGTTTCCATCATGATGTGGAAGCTGGACATTATGAGGAAGTTGCCTATGTCTACACTGTAGACATTAGCAAATAAGACTAAGAAAAAGTTTCCCAACTTGCTGTTTGGCGAAACGAGAGTCTGTGTCTACACAACTCCTCAAAGATTGGAACAAAAGTCATCATCAATCAACAAGTCATTTTATCAAAACAGCACCCAACAACAAGAAAAATGTGTTTTCTCCTTTGTTTTGCTCTTTTTCATTGAATTTACTAGTTTTTTGGTATCTTACACACATGGTCCAAATGACAGGGGAATTGACTGAGAAAATCTGGGAATACAAACAAAACTATTGAATCACTTTGGAAATTATTGAGACATACAAAAAAAAATGTACCAGTAGCTTGCTCACATCAGGCCAGATTTGCCTAGAGATATAAGCCATGTTAGTTTGTCATGCTATGTTGATGTAAATTTAACATGAGTTGATTTGGTACATAATTTCTTTTTTCAAAAATTATTTTATAAACTTACACTTTAATTTCTTTCTCTTTTTTAGATTTATTTATTAACTGGAAAGGCAGACTTATAGAGAAGCATAGGCAAATAGAGAGAGAGAGAGGTCTTCAATTCCTTGGTTTACTCCCCAAATAGCCACAATGGCTGGAGCTGGGCTGATCTGAAGCCAGGAGCCAGGAGCTTCTTCCAGGTATCCCATGTGGGCGCAAGGTCCCAAGGATTTGGGCCATCTTCTATTGCTTTCCCAGGCCATAGCAGGGAGCAAGATCAGAAGAGGGGCAACCAGGGCTTGAATTGGTAGGCATATGGAATGCAGGCACTGCAGGTGGTGGCTTTTACCCACTAAGCCACAGTGCCAGCTTCAGTACATTATTTCTTGTTCTTCTCTCCAGGGAATACCATACTGACCTTGATGAATAATAAAACTTTTCAGAAAATACTGGCCTTCTACATTTCTCTTCTCATTTCACAAAATAGCCAGTTCTACTTCCATAAATCTTGTTACTCATCATAGTAATATCACAGAAGAAAAATGATGCCTGTCAAGATACTTTTCATGGAGTAAGAGATACAATTTGTCATTATGATGACTTCATGATTTGATCATCACCTAGGTAAGAACTGTGTAACTATGTAAGGTCTGGAGACTCCAGACCAATGTAAAAACTTTGAGGCCGGCGCCGCAGTTCACTAGGCTAATCCTCTACCTGCGGTGCCAACACACCGGGTTCTAGTCCCGGTCGGGGCACTGGATTCTGTCCCGGTTGCCCCTCTTCCAGGCCAGCTCTCTGCTGTGGCCCGGGAGTGCAGTGAAGGATGGCCCAATCCTTGGGCCCTGCACCCCATGGGAGACCAGGAGAAGCACCCTGCTTCTGGCTTCGGATCAGCGCGGTGCGCCGGCCGTAGCGGCCATTTGAGGGGTGAACCAACGGAAAAGGAAGACCTTTCTCTCTGTCTCTCTCTCACTGTCCACTCTGCCTGTCAAAACAAAAACAAAAACAAACAAACAAAAGAAAACACAAAACTTTGATTCTATGTTCCTTCACCACTGCTAAAACAACAGGAAACTTACCTTGTCCAGTACAACCCTAGGAGGCAAATGGCTCTCATGAGAAATATCACAAGATACAGCAGCCTCTGGTTCCAACCTTTAGAAAGGAGGATTACCTTTAATCCAAATTCATGGATTAGAAGAATCAGTATCATCAAAATGTCCATACTACTGAAAGCAATTTACAAATTCAATATGACCCCAATCAAAATACCAAGGACATTCTTCTCAGATCTAGAAAAAAAACGTTATGGGGCTGGCGCTGTGGTGCAGTGGGTTAAAGCCCTGGCATGAAGCGCCAGCATCCCATGCGGGCACCGGTTCTAGTCCCGGCTGCTCCACTTCTGATTCAGCTCTTTGCTATGGCCTGGGAAAGCAATGGAAGATGGCTCAAGTCCTTGGGCCCCTGCACTCACGTGGGAGACCCCAAAGAAGCTCCTGGCTCCTGCCTTCGGATCAGCGCAGCTCCAGCAGTTGCGGCCATCTGGGGAGTGAACCAGCAGATGGAAGACCTCTCTCGCTGTCTCTACCTCTCTCTGTAACTCTGTCTTTCAAATAAATAAAATAAATATTTAAAAAGATGCTAAAATTCATATGGAAACACAAGAGACCTCAAATAGCTAAAGCAATCTTATACAATGAAAACAAAGCCAGGGCATCACAATACCAGATCTCAAGACATACTACAGGGCAATTATAACAAAACAGCCTGGAACTGCCAAAAAAAAAAAAAAAAAAAAAAAAAAAAAAACCACAGATGGGTAGTCCAATGGAACAGACAAGAAACTCCAAAAATCAATCCACGCATCTACAACCAACTTATCTTTGACAAAGCAGCTAAGATCAATCCCTGGAGCAAGGACAATGTCTTCAACAAACAGTGCTGGGAAAGCTGGATCTCCACAGCAGAAGTGTGAAACAAGACCTCTGCCTGATACCTTACACAAAAATCCCTTCAAAGGGGATCAAGGACCTAAATCTACCACATGATGCCATCAAATTACTAGAGGACATTGGGGAACCCCTACAAGTCATTGACATACCCAAAGATTACTTGGAAAGGATCCCAGAACCACAGGCAATCAAGGCCAAAATAGACATGTGGCATTATATCAAGCTGAGAAGTTTCTGCACTGCAAAAGAAATACTCAGCAAAGTGAAGAGACAACTGATAGAATGGAAGAAAATTTTTACAAACTATGAAAATGATAAAGGATTAATATTCGGAATCTATAAGGAGCCCAGCAAACTCAACAACAACAAAATGAACAACCCAGTTAAGATATGGAGAAAGGACTTGAACAGGTATTGTTCAAAAGAGGAAATCCTAATGACCACATGAAAAATGCTCAGGATCACTAGCCATCAGGGAAATGCAAATCAGTGTAGGTTTATTTAATATTTTTCTCATGATTATACTGAAGTCATGGTTTTTTGGAAAGATTACATCAAAAGGAAACTATTCTCATTAAGTCATGCCATAGATACATGATATGAGCATGACTTACCACTATTGATGTTAACTTTGATCACTTGGATAAGGTGGTATTTGTCAAGTTTCTCTCCCATCAAGCCAGTATTTTCCCCTTTTCACATTCCAGTCTGTAGAAGCAAGTCACTACATCTAGTCCACTCTTCATCTCCTGTAAAGGAATTATGTACATAAATTATTTGAAATTTTTCTGTAGGGAAGATTTGTCCCTTTGCCCCATTTAATTATTAAGCGATTAATATATGCCACAATAGAATCACATATATTTCCTTTACATTTTCAGTTACAATCAAGTACTGCATTATTAATTTTGCGGTTCAGATTGATTCGCATCCCTTAAGCATACCCTTACCCTTTTGTTTCTCTTTTCTAATTTGTTTTTTATTTGTTTGTTTGCTTGTTTGTTGGTTTTGTATTTCTTTACTTCCTGGCAACCCAAGACTGGATTTGTCTTTCACTTGTTCTGCCTTAGCCCTAGAATCAGCCATTACTCAAAGAACTCCCTGTTCATTTTATTTGAGTGGCAATAAACTTATTGTCACTATTCCTGGGCAAATCACTTAATGTATCTAATCCTGAGTACATGTCCGACCGCAGTGATGATTCCTGAGACTGGAGGCATGGAAACAGTTCATAAGCTGCAAACCATTAGATAAACATGAATTAGCTTTAGGATAATGCAATCACTGATTTTTCTAGCAAATGATTATTTGTTAAAACATGGAACTATATTTTTTTTCTATAATGTAGGGAATCTAGCTTTCTTTAAGCTCACGTTTACAACATTTAGCAAGCCATTCCCAAGGCAGATGCCCAGTCAGAGGGCCACTGCAGGCCCTAACAATTGTTTGTGGTTTGTGTTCTAATGGGTCGCTGCATCTGGTCTGGTTGTAAACAGCTAGGACACACTGATTTCTGGGTGCTTTCTGTCACCTGGACCCCATGTATTTACCCGATACAGTTGAGACACAAACGAGTATCTGTTTCCTGACATGCCTGTGCAAATCTGACTCTGTTCTCCATTTTTTTCTGGCTGACAACCTGACGGATCTCTGCATGGCCCTTATGTGGCTTCAAGACTGTGCTTAAGTCTGTCATGATGAGGTGTCACCAAGCACATCCAAGAAGGGGGGGGAGCTAGACAAAGGGATGGTGTGTCATTACAGCAGAAGGTCTGCAAGTCTTCTGGAGCCCCTACGATGATGTCTGAATTTGACAGCATCAGTTTTAAAGACTCCACCTTTCTTAAGTGACCACTTTAAAAGACAGCAGCATAACTTGATCAGCTGAGTTTCCGTGAGTTTAAAGAAAGTTTCTCAATCATCCATACTTAATAATAAATACTATAAAATACTACAACTTTTTATCTCAAAAAGACCATGATCTCATGACTGCTTTAGTTCAGACACATAATACAACAGGAGCAAATGGTGGCCAAACAAAAACACTTGCAATTTGTGAGTGAATAGTTGAATGAGATGAAATGCCCTTGTTAAAACCTGTCCGCATGGCATTGGCATGGGGCAGTCCTGCCGTAAGTGCAGTTCAGGTAGGACTGCCCTTACAAAATAAATGCTATTCTGTGTTGAAACTGTGAATCACATTAAGTTTGTGCTAAAATGGCAATAAAGTTTCAAATAGTGTGTGGATGCATCTCAGGAATTAGCATGTTCCACTAATAAAAAAGAAGGAATGAAGTAGAACATTAGAGCACAAACATCGATCCTATTGATTCTGTGTGTAGGGAGGAAATATTCATGTTTAACATGGGTGTTCCCTCTGATTCAACCGTCTTCACCAGTATGCTCTCTCTCAAAGTCTTGTTTGTTTCACATATCAAGAAATAACCTCTGAAATTCTCTCTCTCTCTCTCTCTCTCTCTATCTCTATCTCTCTCTCTCTCATTGGTCGATCAAAATCTATCTTGTATCTGGAAGTCATTTCTGAAATCTCCCTCCCTCTCATTTCCGTGGTCAATCAAAAGCCAACTGCTTGTGTTTCTACCCTGCAGAAATGTATTAGCTTCTCATAAATCCATCTCTTGTCCATCAACCCGAGTTCAAACCAGAGTCATCTCCTTTGTATTCTTTTGAGAACTCAGGCAGTGAGGTCAGTCTTTTGGAGTTTGGTTCCTGGTTCTGTCATTTAATTCATGTGGAGTCTTAACAAAATTGCATACTTTCTGCTATTGTTTGAAAGTTTGTGTCACCATAAATTCCTATGTTGACACCTGATCACTTATGTGATATGATCAGAATGTGAAACTGGGGAGGTGATTAGTTTGCCCAGGAAGGCTAAAAACCCCATGAACTAAATTAGTGTTCCTATAATAAAAAGACCTGAGAGAACAGCCTTGTCACATTCATCATGTAAGAACTCAGAATTTGCTGTCTAGGAACCACTGGACACTGAATCTGCCAGCACCTTGTTCTTGAATTTCGGTTGCTATATAAGTAAGAAATAAATTGCATATAAGCCACCCACCTTATTATATTTTGTTATAGCAGCTCAAATGGAGTAAGACTTCTTGGTTTCCCCATTCCCTCATATTTAAAATGTGAGAAATAGGAGCTAGCATTTAGCTTATCAGTTAAGGTGCCCATGTTCCACATAGGAGTGCCTAGGTTCAATTCCTGGCTCCAGCTTCCTGGCACTGCAGACCCTGGGAGGCAACAGTGATGGCTCAAGAAATTGGATTCATGATACCCACGTCAGAGACCCTAATTGTGTTTCCAGTTCCTGGCTTCAACCCCAATCCAACCCTAGGCATGGTCAGCCATTGCAGTTATTTGGGAAGTGAACCTGCAGTTAAACACACACATACACACATACACACACACACAATCTCTCTCTCTTTCTCTCTCTCTCTCTCTCTGCTTATCAAATATTAAAAACAAAAACAAACCAAAGCTTAGTTCTTAGAAAATAGTGAAGGGGTCAATGTTGTGGCATAGCAGGTGAAGCCACAGCCTGTGACACCAGCGTTCCATATTGGAGCTGGTTCATGTCTCAGCTGCTCCACTTCTGATCCAACTCCCTGTAAGTGGCCTGGGAAAAGTAGCAGCAAACAACCCAAGTACTTGGGCCCTGAAACCTACTTGGGACAAGCAGATGAAGCTTCTGGCTCCTGGCTCCTGGCTTTGATCTGGCCCAACCTCAGCAGTTGCAGCCATTTGGGGAATGAAGCAGTAGATGGAAGATCTCTCTTAGTCTCTCCCCTTCTTTCTTGTCACTCTGACTTTCAAATAAATAAATAAATCTTTTTTACAAAAAGAAAATAGAAAAAGTAAAATGGCTTACTACATTTTGAGGATTTAATTTGTGGTTATAGGAAAAGCTCTTGGAGAAAGCCTGGCAATAGATACTCAATGAATTTTTGACACTCTTCCTTGTTGCAATTATCTAGCAAATAATTTTCCTTATTGTAATCATACATAAAAATTGTTCACATTCTCACTTTTTTAGTTACTGTTCTGATTTTGGAGCAACTAGAATGATTTCCTTTCTTCTCTCTTTTAATAAAAGCACTAACTCATATATGAAAAGTATCACAGCCACTCATATCCCATTGCTGAAGAATGTAGCATGGACAACCCCAAAGTCAATGGGGAACAGAGGTGTCCAAGAGGAGAATTGTAAAAACATATAATTTATCACCCTTACTGAGCTAAAACAGAACTGGTCTCTGTTTCTTTTCTCATGCAACAACTTCTTGCTTTAGATGATTTCCATATTTAGAGTGCCTGGAATGTTCTCTGTCCTGCTCCTCATCTTCCTTCACTGTCTAGAACATATTACTCTTTTAATTTCAGCTGAAATATCACTTTTTCAGAGAACTCCCAAACATGTGAATTTCTTCCTATTAGATTCCCGATAGCATACAACAATTTTCCTTCATAGTATTTTTCAGAATAGTAAATACATGGAGGTGAGTGTTTGGTACATGATTAAAACATTGCATGGGCTGCCCACATCCCATGTTCGAGTTCTTGGATTCCAGCTCCTAAGTCCAGCTTCCTGGCAAAGCACATCCTGGAAGATAGCAGGTGGCTGGGTAAGTATTGGGTCCCTCACAGCCACATGGCGGACCCAGATTGGGTTCCTGACTCCCAGTTTTGTTCTGGCTAGCCCCAAGTGATTGTGGACATTTAGGAAGTAAACTAGCAGAAAAGAGTTCTCTCAGTCTGCCTCTCTTTGCTTCTCTCTCTCTCTCTCTCTCTCTCTTTTTCTCTCTCCTTTCCTTTTAAATAAGGGGGGGGGAGAAATAACAGTTATAAGTACGTAAATAATTGGCTGACTTATTCTTTAATATCTTCCTGCCTACTCTTGAATACAACTGAATAACACTTAATACTGTTTGAGGACGACAGAAGAGGTGATAAATCTCTTCTGAAAGAGATTTAACATTACGGCCATGGAAATTGACTTCTTGATTAGATAAAGCCTATCACAGATTTGAAGCAATTATGTGAATTAATCCAGTTTCCACTCTCCTCTTTTTACTTCTTTGTGGAGCCACAGCCCTAAGGACTTTGGAACTAGGACAACAATAAAAATCGAGATTAACTTGCAAGGAGCAGGAAATCTGTTTTATAACATCAAAGATCTCCAGCAGTACTAGTCCCTTCTGTTTTCTCTTAAGATTCCGAAACTTTTGTGACACAGGGAAAATTAGAAGGACGATTCAAATCCATGATTATTTACAATGCACTTCCTTTTCATACTGAGGCATCAGAGAACTCCTCACACTAGGCTTATTTGCTTACCCCTTAAAAAGTATGTTTTTGAAAAGCCTTATTTTCCATTTGTATACAACAAATAGATTTGCATTCCTGATATCTCTCAGAAGGCTCTGGAATTGATTGCAACTGAGATTTCCCTTGACACTTAAGCAGGTCACTTTAGCAAAAAGAAAGCACTCTTTCTGTCTGGTTTTTATTTATAATCAGGGAGCCTTTCAGAATCTTTCTATATAGTCCCACCCTTCTCCCTTTGCAATATAATGGTGAAGAATACTAAGAAATAGAATGAACACAATATGAAGCTTGACCTGAATGTGGTCATGTCCAAGACAATACAATACAATACAATACAATACAATACAATACAATACAATAAACTCCCCGAGCTTTCCAAGTGCTTCTCCTCAGGGAATGTATAACATAGTCATGGATAATCGTCTGGAATTCCAGCACAGAGCACAGGCCATGTTTCATATGTGTGTTATATGCATCTCTGGGAGGATTAGTGGTCATGTTTTGCATTCACTCATTTACATGAAAAATTCTTTGTTGACTTTGGACTCACTCTAAGTGGGCACAGCCATCTCACATCTGCACTGGGGAAAATTCACCTCTTTTCCTTCCTCCTCAGTTTAAAAACAGATTGTTGGTAGAACACTTTCATCACATCACTCTATGATTCTAGATTCTCTGGTAGCTCCCCATGGGCTATAGGACAGAGTTCAAACTATATAGTTTGTCATGAGGCTGCATCCTCGCTGTGAGACCTCCCCCTCACCTTGTTCTCAGTAGGATCCTCTCCTGCATCTAGACCTGGTCTTCACTGACCCTCTAGCACCCTTGCTCTTTCTCAGTCTTCCTTCACAAGGTGTCCTATCCCCTTCATTATTATTCCCCATGGAGCCCACCCCTCAGGCCTACTCAAGTCTGCAGGATTTCCCAGTTCTTTGAACTGCTGTCCAGTTGGTCTTTCTGTGGCCAGTTTTGGAACTTCTTTATGCACTATCTTGTGTCATTACTTAGGTGATACATATGCATCTGTCTCCCTCCCCTCTTAATGACAATCTCAGGTGAAGAAAGAATTCCGATTTTTTTAGTCTGTGCTATACCCACTATACCTACAGACACTGAAAATAATATTATACACATAGATAACACTTGGGTATCTGTTAAAAGTGCACACTAAATCAAAATCAAATAATTATTAGTATACTATGAGGGAAGATATTAATGCTACAGTTTTCCTATTCTCTCTTTCTTAATCAAGTTTTATTTTGCAAAATCTCTGAAGGACAGTTTAGAGGTTAGGCAGGATAAGATGAACATATGTAAGAACCAGGATATACTTATTTATTTATACTAAGGCCCATGGTGCTTCTTTACCAATGAGAAAAAGAAACAATACATGGTGGGTTTCAAAGTTCTTCTCAGACAAACTCTGTGATGAGCATGATACATTTGTACCTTATAAAGGCATTCCCTGCTGCAGGAAATGTAGACAGGTAGGGCAGTGGCAAAAGGAAAGCATTGTCATTGTCAGGCTAAGTGACTTTCTCCCTGGTCTGTTTCCTGCTGGGTAAGACTATAGTGAAATTTATTCTGAATAGTAACAGACAAGGAGCCTCCAGTAATTCATTTAACTT
Source organism: Oryctolagus cuniculus (assembly GCF_964237555.1). Lineage (NCBI taxonomy): Eukaryota > Metazoa > Chordata > Mammalia > Lagomorpha > Leporidae > Oryctolagus > Oryctolagus cuniculus. The sequence continues at coordinate 98,197,780 of NC_091436.1, forward strand.
AACCCTGTGAACTGAAGTTTGGGGAGCTTTTCTCTTCAGAAATCCCAGGTACAGGTATGAATGTGACAATTTTCTATCACAGTGGCTCTGCAATTCCAAAAGAAGTCCGTGTGAAAATGTCCCAGTGATCCCAAGCTACAGTGTTCCATTTCTTCACACTTGGAGCCCACAGTAGGAGAGTAAGTTGTTGGCAGAATAGCTGGGAGGTCTCACAGAGCATGCTTATATGGAAGGTTTTCCACCACTGTTGCCATGGCAACTGTGGAGGAGGGCCATACCTAGAAGAGGCACCTACAAGGTCAAGTTGCCAGACCAACCACACGGCACAGTTGAGTCTGGATTTCAGATAGCCTATGGTTTCTTTGACATAAGCACATACCAAATACTTCATTGCTTATATACTTACACTAAACACCTGTGATGATTTGTCTGAAATTCACGAGGGCATCCAGTTTGTAAAAACTAGCAATCATGTGGACTACAGGTAAAAAGATGCTTGCATGATAGTAGATGAAAATAATGACTCTCATAGAATATGATTAGATACACTGTTAAAAACACAACTATGAGCCTGTCAAATATTACAATTGATTCTTCCCTTCTAGAAATCAAATAATGTGACATTTGTCTAAACAATGAGCTATACTAAAAGAAAGCAAAAGAATACTACTATCAAAACAAAAATAAAAAGAACACATATGTTTCTGTTTTTCCCATAATCACTTCATCAGTTGAGATACTGATTACTTGGTTTAGAGCAAATTCAGGGTTGAGAAAAAGAATGCTATCAACTCATTATCTGTATATAGGAAATTATGGGGAAAAAATGACCACCTTATTTTTAAGCAAGTATATAAGTTTTACTGAGTCAATCAATCTTGTACAACAACTCCCTCCTTGTCCAGCCCCTTCCACTCTTAAGTAACTTGATTAACTTTGCCAATCTCAGTAGGATGCAGGCTGCATATTGCATAGAAAAAAACAAGAGGTTCAGGAAGCCATGTCCTGGAGCCTCAAATGTTTGGATGTATCTCTCTCACTTGCTCTTGTTCTCTCTAAATGACAAAAATCTGTTCCGCAGTTCTCACCATGGTAGTTTGTCATCAGGGAATGAAACTTCAGACAACCAGACATCCTTCAATTTGAATCACTGTCAGTAAAAATTAACATGTAAGTTAATCACAGGACTGGAAACTAGTTGCTTGTCCACCGAATGGTTGTGTTGGGTTACTATCTGAGCAGATATTGTTGATCCACGTGAAAAGACCACCAAGGGGGCAAGTGTTTGGCACATTCCACATCAGAGTGCCTGGGTTCAGTCTGGTTCCAGTTTAAAAATGATCACCCTGGGAGGCAGCTGGTGATGGTTCAAGCAGTTGGATCTATGACAACCACTTAGAGACCCATACAGTGTTCCAGGCTCCCGGTTTCTGTGTTACCAAGATGCTGCAGCTGTAGACATTTGGAAAATGAACCAAAGCTGGAAGATCACACGTTGTTTCTCTCTCTCTCTCTCTCTCTCTTTCTCCCATTCAAACAAATATATTTTAAAAATTATTTGGGGGCTGGTGCTATGGCATAACTGCAGTGCCGGCATCCCACACGGGCACCAGTTCGAGTCTCTGCAGCTCCAGTTCCAATACAGCTCTCTGCTATAGCCAGGGAAAGCAGTGGAAGATGGCCCAAGTCTTTGGGCCCCTGCACCTGCGTGGGAGACCCAGAGGAAATTCCTGGCTCCTGGCTTCAGATCGGCTCAGCTCTGGTCATTATGGCCACCTGGGGAATGAACCAGCAGATGGAACTCTCTCTCTCTCTGAATCTCTATGTCTCTGCCTTTAAAATAAATGAATAAATTTTTAAAAAATTTATTTGTAAAAAATAGGAAAAGAAACTCGACAGAGAGGTTTAGCCAAGGATTTGGAAAGAGTCCTGTGTGTAGACAAGAAGCTTCCAGCCAGCAGGGCTGGTTCTGCATTATTTAGCTTGGAAGGGCCACACTGTCAATTACATGATTTGGAACCAAATGTTAAACGATTTACCTAGGAATTTTTGTCTGACAAATTGATGGATGATTTGTAAATTAAATCAGGATACCATATAAGACAATCAATTGCTAAATACGTGCCAGTTGCAGTGCTTTCATAAAAGTTAGGAAAACACTCAAAATGAGAGCTGGTTGGAAAGATTAAATGAAATTTAAAATTAAGTAGCACTTAGAGGGTGGTGTTTGGCCCAGCAGCTAAGACATTGGTTGGGACACCTATAAACCATAACAGAGGGCCTGAGTTTAAGATCCGGCTCTAGCTCTCTATTCCAGCCTTCTGCCGGTACACACCTGGGGAGACAGCGAGTGATGGCTCCTGTGGTTGGGACCCTGTTATCTATGCGGGGGACCTGGACTGTGTTCTAAGCTTCTGGCTTTGGCCCTTCTGGCTGTTACAGGCATTTGGCAAGTGAACCAGTGGATGTGAGGACTCTCTCTCTCTCAAATAATTGCATACAAAGTTTTAAAATAAAAATAAAACTTAGTGGAATTTATGTACTAGGGACTTCAGGTTAAACTGAGATTGGCTTTACTTGAATAGACTTGATATTTATCACATTAAACATACCATCTACTATCATACATTTTCTCTTGGAAATATATTAAATAGTTTAAGGATATTATTTTCTATTAATTCAATTCCATGAGTTGGAAATATTTTCCAGGGCTGATTTCATTTTGAACATGGGAGTGGCTTTGTTCAGCCTTTAGAATCTCCTTCCAAAATTCCATGGGGGAGCGCCACCTGGTGGAAATGGACTATAATTTATTTTGATTTTAATGGCCAGGTACGTTATACATTTTTCATTCTAAAAAATGTATTGTTTTCTCCTTGAGTGTTTAATCCTTTTTTCTTCTTTATTAATTTAAAAACACACCTCAAAATTGCAAATTTTCTTGTAAACCTTCCTTTGTCATATGTCAGAGACTTTGTATGATAGTCTTTAACATTCATTGTTTCTAAAGTCAGTACTTCTGATTTTTAAAAATACTTTTGAATTTTCATAGGCTTATAAAGTTCCTTGCTTTGCCTGATTTGCAGGTTTGTTGCTGTGTGAACTGCACAGCCTCCACATCTTGGGAGATCCATAATTGTAATGGCTTTATGACCATTCAATAAACTTGAATCCTATTATTCATATATATATATACACATATTTACTTTTTGTCATTGATAAAAATTTTCTTATTTTCTTTTTAAAGAATTTATTAATACTTTGGAGTCTAAGGGTCACAGGGAATGCATAATTACTATAACACAATTCTCAGTTCTCATGTTAATGTGACAGTATTACATAGATAACAGAATCAATGTAGCTCAGAGATACAGATTTATAATGATATTCCATTTTTCCCTCTTTCCCTACTTGGGTCTTTATTTTTTCCCTTTAAATTTTTGAGATAACATTTTTAGTTTATAGTTAAAGGTTTTATCCTCTACTAAATAAAGTTTTTAGCAATTAAAAAGAAAAAACACATAGTTCAATGGAAAAATAGGCATGGCCTGTAAACAATAACCCAATGAAAAGATGTCCATTCCACTCATATACAGAAAATTTTAAACTAGTCACAGATTATTAAAACTATAGTAGCATATTTATAAATATTTTAACTACCACAAATAAGAGAAAACATGTGATATTTTTCTTTTTTGGGTATGGCTTGTCTCACTTAGCATAATTATCTCTTGGTTGCACCCATTTTGTTGCAAATGACAAATTTTCCTCTTTATGGCTGAGTAATATTCCATGGTATACATGCACTACATTTTGTTAGTCCAACAATCCGTTAGTAGACATCTAGGTTGGTTCCATATCTTATCTACTATGCATCGGCCTGCTATAAACATGGGAATGCAGATAACTGCTTCCTACACTGCTTTCATTCCCTTGGCATATGTTCCTAGGAATACAACTTCCATAACTTCAGAAAAAAACATTGTTTCAGGGAACTATGTAGTTGTTCTGCAGTGAGATCTGTTTTCTACCAGAAAGATGAAGAAGGTGTAAATGCTAAGCTGGCAATGATGTTCAGTAACTGAGGGAGAGGAGATCCAAAATTTTCATGTCACTAGCCCACGTGATCATCCATCTATAGCAAGTCTAGCTCCTGATAGGACTCACTCAACAGCACAAAATTATATCTTATCTTGTTTCCAAGAAACAGGAAGTTATGAGGAAGAAGAGAGACACAGAAAGCTTTTATTAATCTTTGTTTACACCTCATTTTTTTCAGATTACAAAACATATTTATGTCTAATGACACAGAGAGAGAGGGAGAAGCAGAAAGAGGACTTTCATCCACTGGTTCACCCTCAAACAGCCGGAGCTTGGCCAGGCCAAAGCTAGGAGCCAGGAGCTTCTTGCAGGCTTCCTGTGTGGATACAAGGGCCCAAGCACTTGGGTCATCTTCTGCTACTTCCCCAGGTACATTAGCAGGGAGCTGGATCAGATGAGGAGCAGCTGGGACTCGAACTGCTGCCCAAATGGGATGCCAGCACCGCAGGTGGAGATTTAACCTAGTGTGCACAGCACCAGCCCCACCTCCATATACTTCTATAATGCCTATATCAAAAGATCAAGGCTATTTATTTCTTATTAATTCAAATAATAAAAATAATAAAGACAGAAGGAGGAATAAAGACAGAAAAAAATGGGAGGGGGGAAATCAAGAGAGGGCAAAAGAAAAAGTTCAGAAAAGAAAAAAGAGACAGGAGAGGAAGGAGGGAGGCAAGGTCATCCCTGTGGCTCTTCAGGGGCCGCCCATGCCTCATAGTCACATTTCTGCAGAAATAAAACCGCAGTGGCTTCTTTCATAGAACTGTTGCTCCAAAGGTCTTCAGTTGAAGAAAGCTGAAGACCAACTTTCAGCAAGTCAGAGGTTTTAAATCATATTAGCATGTCTAGGTCATTGGGGAAGGGCTGTAGGGCTGTAACTGATGTGTAGGTATCAGGGATTTCTAAGGACTCCATTCTCATTTGCACAGCTCTCATCTTTACAAAACCGATCCTGATAGTCAGCCTGAATCTGCTTTGCTGTGACTTCTTTTGGCCAGCATTTTCTGTTGGCCAGAGCACACATAGCAGAGGCTATCACGGGCTGTGGGGTTAAAGTGTCTTGGCTCTGTGGTCAGAATACACAGGTTCAAATCCTGGCCCTGTAATCTACTACTGACGTGTCCTTAAGGAAGGTGGTAAACTACTTTATGCCTCATTTTCTCCAAGTGAAACCCCAAGATAAAGTTATCATATAATCAGTGATGTCTTCATCAAAATGTTGATTTTCACTTAAATGGGAGCAATTTGTGTGAATGTACTGAGCCTAGTCCTTGTCACATGATAATCAATGATAAATTTTAGCTTAATTATAAATCCTTCCAAATGCCAACCATTGTAGTTTGTTTCTCTGTGCTAAAGCACCTCTATGTAATCATTTAATATGTATTCCTTAAAGTTGTAATCTCATCTAAAAGCAATGGAACAACTATTATGAATCACCAAAAAGGTGACTAACAACTTGACTTTTTCAGATCTAAATAAAAGTCTAGAAAATAATCATATTTCAGAAACCAGAAACCACAGAGTATTCCAATTTAATCACTACTAGGCAAAACCACGTCAAAATACCATTCTTTGGTTCATGTTGACCCATTCCAAACAGATAAATGTTGTACCTGGTATTCAGATTGTAATTCTTTGAATCATTTGCATTTAACTTCATAGGATTGGGTCAGCATATGAAAATAAAGTATTTTGTGACTAAATGTTTTCCCTCCAAATTCTTTTCCATTTCCAAAAGGAGTAAGCAATATATCAAGCAACATTTCAGAATTTCAAGTAAACTCCAATTTTTATTTTATTGAAATATTTGAACAGTTTTCATCAAACCTAACCCTACATGGCCTCAACTTGAACGACTTCTGCTCTATCCCACTCGGCTACTTAACTAACTTTACCCCATTATCATCAGCATCTTCAATTTAGTTTAATGTAAAGTTTGTCAAATACTAGATGAAGAAAATTTTACCTTAATAAAGGGCTGTTGAGGGGCCAGCACTGTGATGCAGTAGGCTAAGCCTCTGTCTGCGGTGCTGGCATCCCATTTATGTGCCAGTTCGAGTCCTGGCTGCTCCACTTCTGATCCAGCTCTCCACTATGGCCTGGGAAAGCAGTGGAAGACAGCCCAAGTGCTTGGACCCCTGCACCCACAAGGGAGACACAGAAGAAGTTCCCGGCTCCTGGCTTCAGATTAGCTCAGCTCTACCATTGTGGCCTTCCGGGGAGTGAACCAGCAGATAGAAGACCTTTCTGTCTCTCCCTCTCTGTCTGTAACTCTACCTCTCAAATAAATAAATAAAATCTTTTTTTAAAAAAGGGGCTGTTGATCCATATGAACTAAAAATTAATGTACACTGAGTATAAATTTATTTACAAAACAGAAAAAAAAAAAGAAAAATTGAGGAGTGTGATTGTATGCACTCCAAGAGAACAGAGTTTGAAGACGGACTCATAATTAGAGTGGATTTCTGCTAGGAGAGCAACTGATCATGCTCACCCAACCTCAGTGGGCCATCTGGGGAAAGGAGAATTGCGGTATGTGCCTCCATAGGATTTGTGAAGGCTGCAATGGTGAACGCTGGATTTCATCTATAATAAGGGGAATGCCAATTGGGACATCTCAGGAACGTCTTCTAGATAATAGCACATTCGGCCAAGTACTTTCTAACCAATCAACTCAATAACAGTGCATTATCCCACAGATGTTCTCCCTTGCAGCTGGACTCTCTCCTTCACTGAGCTCATCAATGGGACTCAGGTGGTCACTGAGCTCTTGGGAACATGGGAAGTGGTGCAGTTGTGTCGCTACTGTGAGGAGAGGGGGCTGGTTAAACGTGAGTCTCGAGTGCACTTGAAGACACACTTACCTCCTCTCTCATCCTGGGGGAAGTCTCATTCCTTATGTCTCACTTCTACTCACTTCCATTCACCTGCTTACTGAAAAGGACTATAGCAACCGATCTCTAATCTTTCTTTCCAAACAATGAAGGATTTATTCACTGAGAGTTTATTTTTTAGAAAAGTAGTAAGCTGGTGCCAAGAAAAGTACTTGCTATTGCTCTTTGTAAAGCAGCTTGGAAGCAGTATTTTAGGCTTGTCATGATGTACAATTAAATCCTTTCTAGGGTTTGAGATCTGCTGTAATATCTCTTTCTAAACAGTAATTGTAAATGTATAAACTCATACAGCATGTTCCCATAAAACATATTCTGATTAGTTAATTCTATTCTAACAAGATGTTTGTGTCTTTGGAAAAGATAGTATTCAAAGAGAAAACTATTTAAAATGGCCAGACTTAATATAATTTATAAAGGACCATATATGAATTTTATTAGCATGAAGTAAAACTAATATTTTAGAAGAAATTAAACTCTAACATTTAAGATATCTGTTTAATTTTATGACTACTGAAAAAAGGGGGACAGTAATAATTTAAAAAGGAAGGAAACAATAGGAAGATTAGGAAAGAAAGCAACTCACCAAGAAAGAGAAGAACACAAAGAGGAAAGACAGGCAACAGAAACAAAAAGTGGGAGAGAGAGTGGCACAGAGTTAAAAGAGAGGAGTCAGTATTTCTTCAAAATAGAGTGGACTTGGGACAGATTTTCTTGTTTACTCTAAATATATTAAGAAATTGATTGTTGGCAGGCTGGCACCGTGGCTCACTAGGCTAATCCTCCACCTTGCGGCGCCGGCACACCGGGTTCTAGTCCCGGTCGGGGCACTGGATTCTGTCCTGGTTGCCCCTCTTCCAGGCCAGCTCTCTGCTGTGGCCAGGGAGTGCAGTGGAAGATGACCCAAGTCCTTGGGCCCTGCACCCCATGGGAGACCAGAAGCACCTGGCTCCTGCCATCGGATCAGCGTGGTGCGCGGGCCGCAGTAGCCATTGGAGGGTGAACCAGTGGCAAGGGAAGACCTTTCTCTCTGTGTCTCTCTCTCTCACTGTCCACTCTGCCTGTCAAAAAAAAAAAAAAAAAAAAAAAAAAAAAAAACTTTTTCTTTCTCTGTCTCTGCCGCAGCACGCTGGCCTCGGCGGCCATTGGAGGGTGAACCAACGGCAAAGGAAGACCTTTCTCTCTGTCTCTCTCTCTCACTGTCCACTCTGCATGTCAGAAAAGACTCAAAAAAAAAAAAAAAAAGAAAGAAAGAAATTGATTGTTGGCATAAGCAGTAGCCATCAGAATAAGTTCACACTCAAGCTTCAGTGTTGTCTGAAATTTTCTATTCAAATACTGTGAGGTTTCTCTCCAAGGGAAGGTAATACGTTCAGGAAACTCTTTTTAAAGTATGTATTATGTACCAAAGATATAGGCCTGCCAGACAATCTCATAACTTGTGGAAAAAATTACACGCTGAGCTTATGACATTTTCCACCATGGAAGCTTTCTAAGAAAACCCCCATATTGGTTTTGATAAGCACATATGACCAAAGCCCAGGCGTAAGCCCAAAGTCCAAGGGAGCCTAAAGCAAGAATGAAAAGACCCGCAGTTTGGCTGACTTTTAACGGTAGTAAATCCTAAAGGCAATAAAAAAGTAAATACTTGTGGGAAGCCTTTGTTTCACTTTGGTTGTTCTGTCAGATCCAACACCACGAGTCCTTGTTGCAAACACTGCTATTCTCTTAGTTCTTCCCACTGAAACCCCAGAGATTTAAAATTACAGATTTTCAAAACCTAGAGTTGTTGCCACCTCCATGGGTCTTTGCAGATTGGCTTAATTATTATTCACAGCTTATCTGAACATTCTTAAGTCTGGAGATAAATTTTTCAGATTATGGATCATCTCATTTGACAGACTCATTTTATAAAGGAAAAGATGGAGCCCTACAGAAGCCTAGCTTTTGTTCAGCAAGAATCAGCATTTGCATAAAGAAACCAGTCCTATGAGGTTATGAATGGTCATGTGTCATATCCATGAAGATAACAGTAGCCTGAGGTAAACTATAAAATCTGCTGTTCCTGCAAAAATAAGCCCTATATTATAGAGAAGTTCAGACCTAATCATCCAGTAGAAGATTCCTGCCCGGTTGCCTGGATATTTCTTTTTTTCCTCTTTTTTTTACATTTATTTATTTATATATTTATTTGAAGGACAGACAAAGAGAAAGTAAGAGACCAACAGACAGAGATATTCAGTTCACTGGTTCACCCCCAAAATGGCCACAATAGACTACACTGGACCAGGTAGAGGTCTGGAGCCAGAAACTGAATCTGGGTCTGCCACATATGTATCAGAGGCCATCTTCTACCCCCTTTTTAGGCATATCTGCAGGGCGCTGGATTGGAAGCAGAGCAGCTAGGACTCAAACCAGCACTCCAATATGGGATGTTGGCGTTGCAAGTAGTGACTTAACCCGCTGTGTCATAATGCTAGCCCCTGATTGGGTATTTCTGAATGATTTTCCTAGTAAACAGTCTTCCATAAAGTAGGCCCTAGTGATAATTTTATCATTATCAATCATCACCATCATCAATTACTTGGGCTATTTAAAATTAATCATAATTAAATAAATTTGTAAAATAAACTATTGTCTGATAATTTATTTAATGCCGTACTTTAAAGACAGCTTTATGTTATAGCAAACATTGCTAAATTGAAATTAGGAATTTTAGCCACAAACATTGTATATTGTTATTTCTTTTCAAAATGTGCTACTAAAAACACTGAACCTTTATTACATACAGCATACATACAAATATCTTTAAAAAACTGGTGAACTAGGAATGCTAATGTGTTTTCAAAGTAATGAAAATGTTTCGAAATTCCTAAATTTCATATTTTTTTTTCTTAGTCATCCACCTCTGCTCTCTCATTCCTAGACCTAAGTTCTCTACCCACCTTCCAAAGCTATGCTCTTTGCATCCGACTACACTTTAAAAACCCTAAAATAAAATCTGGGAAAGAGCTGAGGTGGTGGGGAGAGAATGTTGTCAATGAAGCTAATTCAGGACAGGAGCAGGAGCGCTGGCCCTAAATCAACAGACAAATCCGCAATAGCTCCCTGCTGCCTTGTCTGCCAACTCCCATCAAGCCAGAAGAGATTAAGAAGCTTCCAAAAACAATTTGGGGGCAGACTAAAAATGTAGCCAACCAGTAATTTATGTGAATGAGTTATTATAGCGACTCCATGAGCACAAATTCTACTTGGAAGACCAAATGATCAACTTGAAATATAGAGGGTTTATGAGTCTATAGGAATTTTGCCATTCATGGTTTTCTTGCCCACTGTGAAAAATTCAAATAATTATATATGTTATTTTGCTTTAAAAATGCATATTAAACAGTGCTGAATATCCCATTCAAAGTAGACTTATCAAAAACATATTGAATCTCATCTATTTTCAGTCACTAAACTAATGAGTCCTTTCTATTCTGAAACAACGTTTGTAGATGATTGGAGCTCAGTGTTATTACTGCTCTTTTGGGTATTTCATTACTGTTGTTCATCAAAAATGTGCACTGATGCTTCTGTGAATTGTCTCATTTGAGTCATTCTACACTATAGACATATTTCAAAGCATCATGTTATATGCTATATATATAAAATCTATATATATCTGCATATAATTTCATTTAACAATGAAAAAATAAAGTTAAAATTACTTTTCTTCTAAAGGTATGACAATGAATAATTTCTTATTTGACATTATGGTTTAAATTTATCTCATGTAGAAATCTACCACAGTACAGACCTTCTGGGAATTACTCAGATCAGTAAACACTCTAAAACCTGTGCCACACATTAGAGGTGGTCTTTTGGCAGCCAGGTTGCCCTCATAATCCCATGCCCCAGCCAGACAGGATGCACCATACCAAATCTGCAAAGAGTGGGATAAAGCCCTGAGAGTCCCCTCCTGGAACAAGTTCTCCTGTGGCCTTGCTGATCCTGAACCTTGTGAAATGCCTATGGACATCTACCAAAGTTCCTTTGTGGCTTGCACTGTTTTGATGTGTATTTCTATTTTTTTTTCAAGTAGCAGGACATTAACCAAGAGAAAATACATTTTCCTAGCAAAATAACCTTCAATTTTATTATGATTACCGATGGTCTGAACAGAAGCCTTAATCCTTGAAAACACTTTTTTAAACTCGTTTTTATAAATTTCCAATTTAATTAATTCTCAAGTGCCTACATATTTTTTATCCATATCCCTTTTGTTCAGCTCAAAATATGGTGATATTTCTTTCATAAAAAGCATGAAAAGGAGTCAATCAATAGTTTAAAGTTGACAAGAGAATGTGTTAAATAGAAATACTCACACAAAGACACACACACACACACACACACTGAACTGATTCTATTAGCTGGGAAATACCAAGCACTTAGTATCCATCAGGATCTACTAAAAACCCACTTACACACCTTGCATGTTATCTCATTTAGTCATACCAACAACCCAAGGTCAGCTCTCTTAACTATTGTGATTGTATTACAGACCCCCTCCCGCTTGCCATTAAGGAGCCAGTTTAAGGGAATGCCACAGATTGCCTCCTGCTTGTTATCAAAGGCCAGCTGGGGCTAAGCAAACCAGTACTGACTTAGAAATGGGTTCCCCACCTGCCCTAAAGGCCCAGTCTCACCCCTAAGATAAGATAGTTGTATGCCTCAGAAACCATCTTCAAGTTATAATGCACTCATCCCTGTATGTAAAACTCTCTTGCCTGGCAGTTGTGATTTGTTAGTCCCCGAGGGCCTAAGATAACAGTGTGTTCCCCAAAACTGCCCCAAACTGTCTTGAAACTGCCTTGCTAAATTTAGGGTATAAAAGTGAGGAAAGACAGAGGATAGGGCTTGACTCTTGGGACAGCAGTTTAGTCAAGCCCAAGCCCAAGTGGATAAATAAACTGTGTGCCTCCTGAAGCCACAAGTGCCATTTGGTTTTGGTTTCTTTGGTCATTGTCTGTAACAATTGCACAAATGGGAAAACCAAGGCATTACAAAAGTTGCTCAAGGTTACGTATCTGGGGAGTGCTAATGCCGGAATTCAAATCCCAATAGAGTTGTTGCATAAATCTCTTAGCCGCCAAGCTGTACCTTTTAAGACTAACAGGTCAATGCCGGCGCCGCGGCTCACTAGGCTAATCCTCCGCCTTGCGGTGCCGGCACACCGGATTCTGTCCCGGTTGCCCCTCTTCCAGGCCAGCTCTCTGCTGTGGCCCGGGAGTGCAGTGGAGGATGGCCCAAGTGCTTGGGCCCTGCACCCCATGGGAGACCAGGAGAAGTACCTGGCTCCTGCCATCGGATCAGCGCGGTGCGCCGGCCGCAGCACGCGGGCATAGGCGGCCATTGGAGGGTGAACCAATGGCAAAAGGAAGACCTTTCTCTCTGTCTCTCTCTCTCACTGTCCACTCTGCCTGTCAAAAAAATAAATAAAAAAAATTTAAAAAAAAAAGACTAACAGGTCAAAAATAATCAAAAGGTCTTTAAAAATGATGAACACTGACTTTGTCCTTGAAAAGTAAAGAGAATTTCTGAGTAGTAACATTATTTTAAAATTCCTCGGACCATAATCTTTTAGTCTCTGATAAAGATTTTCAATGCTAAAAGAGGGTGTTTGACACAGGTAAAGCGACTGCTGGAGAAACCAACATACCCAATTGGAGTACCTGGATTGGAGTCCTGGCTCCACTCTCCGTCTCACTTCCTGCTAGTGCACATCCTGGGAGGCAGTGCTGATGGCTGAGTAGTTGAGTCCCTGCCATCCATGTGGGTGACCTGAATGGAGTTTCTGGCCTTTGGCTTCAGGCTGCTCCAGCCCCAGCTGCTGTGGACCAGTGATGAATGAATCAGTAGGTGGCAGATCTCTCAGATTCTGTCTCCCTGCTTTGCAAATAAATAAATAAATAAAATAAACATTATTTTAAAAATATTTTGATATAGTAGTGTCAGATTATTTGTATTCATGTAAAAGGTCTAAATACCTCAACTTTTTTAATCCTCAGAACAATCCTGTCAGGAAGTTCCAAGACATACTATTAGCCTTTTATGACAAATGAGGAGAGTATGGCTAAGAAAATTATGTGTCTAGCCTAAGAGAAGGCAGCAAATACTTACTGAGGACATAAGATGTTCTCAGAACTCTGCAAGGTACTTTTAAAATAGATTAACCCTTTTAGTCAAGATAACAACAATACAAAGTCTGCATGACTTCTGTTTTATGAAGGAGGAAACAGACATTCCTGTCGCCTAGGTACTGAGCACCAGGACAGGGCTACGTCTTATTCCATTTGTCAGCAATTATTCCCAGAATGCCTTTGACTGTGTGCCAAGCACTGTGCAAACTGTTCCTTTTGTCATAGAAAGAAATGTAAAAATGAATAAACTAGAACCTGGCCTCAAGGTAATATCTCATTCAAAATGTTCAATAAGAGCATACTGCATTCTAGGAGATGCCTTTACCTCAAAGCACACGGATAGGATAAATGCTGGATAAGAAACAGACATATCAAAAATGATCTCAGGCTGCAGAATCCAAGGAAGAAGGGGGGGGGAGTGGAAGGCAATAAAAATTCAACACAGGCACTAACCCTAAAAGAGAACAGGGATGGCAATGAGAGCAAAGGAAAAAGAAAAATGAGATGTTGGGAAAATTCTTTTGGGAGGAAAAGGATTGAAACTGTGCCTAACAAATTGCTCTGTTCTTTTCTGCCCCTTTTCCTTTTTTCTTGTCTCAACAACCCCAAGTGTAAAGAAATGGTGGGTGAGGGATTTAAGACCAGGCAAAAGGAACCATCTGGATCACTGATTATTTGCATATTGATGGTGTTTGAGACATTCCTCACTGAAAACTTTGCTGCCTTTTTATTTTTTTCAGAAATAGATAATGAATATGTAGCTAAGAAATTGTGGTCTGAAGAAAATACCACAGTGATGTGACTTTGTTTACCAGTATCTGGTGATATCCTGGGGTGTACAAAAAACCAACTACCTTCTTCTCTCATATTCAAAAGAATACCTTAAAAGCATACCTCAGAAACCAGTCTCAGCCTAAAACTGAAGAAATTTGCTGCTGTATCACTCCAGATATTTTTATGGGTCTATTATTCATCTATTCCTTTAGAGTTTATCTCTGGAAAATATTACATTCTAAAGATTCCAAACATTGGAATTGTCCTCACAAAACTATGAAAGTCCTTTAAATAGTCCAATAATGATTTACAGCTAGTTTGTTTTCTATCTGGAAAAGTAACAAGTGAACTATTTACACAGTAGCTGCTTTCCTCATTCATCTGGTTTGGATCAAATTAATTCCACTTTTGGATGAAATAAAGTTCATCCAAAAAAATGAATATGTTTATGATACACAGTGGTATCATTACACAATCACATTCATCATGGCTGCTTCTGCTCCTTTGGCATCAAAATCATACCAAACACTTCTGTTCATTAGGATGAGCACTGCGCCCATCTTGTGCCAGATAATAAATCAGAAGCGAGATAACTAATGTGCAATGGTGGCAGTTGTTCCCCGAGACAGACTGATTTGAAACGATGACCACCAAACCATGTTCCTGTGATCTACCTTTCCCAGCAGCCCAGTGCTTGCTGCATTAGGCACCGTGTGTGTCCAGAGCAGCCTTCGCCTTCCACCTACGCAAGCCTGCTTCTTCTTCACCAGCGGTGCTCTGTGTGGTTGTGAATGAGAAGCCAGAAGACTTCGTAAAGAACTCTCTGCAGCTGTCATTCTTCAAAGTATCTTTTTCAAGTCAGTCCATGAGATCACAATAACCCTTTAATTTAAAAAAAAAAAAAGTGCAAAATCTATTTATTTTACTAGGCAGACAGAGAGAGAGAGACAGAAAGTTCATGCACTGGTTCACCCTCCAAATGTCCACACCAAGAGCCAGGAACTCAATCTGGGTGTCCCACAGGGGTGGTAGGGATCCAACTATTTGAGCTATTTACTGCTGCTTTCAGGGTGTCCATTAGCTGGAAGCTGTAATTGGGAGCAGAGCTAAGACTCGTACCCAGGCACCGCGATGTGGGATGTGGACATCCCAAGTGGCACCTTAGTCACTAAGCCAAATACCTGCCCAAATATTTATTGAAATAAAGTTATAAAGATGATTACCATCCATTCATGTTGAAACAACGCATTTATGTACATCATGCATTAAGTGCTTGTGGTCTGTCTCCAATATGAAGGGACATCGAAAAGTTTATGGAAAAGCACAATGAAAAGTTTTTATTGTGGTGCAAAACTTTTTGAAATCTATGCATGCTCTTTCCATAATACACATTTTCCTGGACCTTTGAAAAGACTGTGTGCATGGATTTTTAAAAATTCTGTAGCAAAATAAATCTTCTTGAACTCCATTTCCATAAACTTTTTAAAGTATCTTTTTTTTGAGATTTAGAGATGCAGATATAGATCATTGTATTGTGTGCTTCAAATAGGAACCAATTATGGCTGCTAACCAAAGTAAATGTTTTAGAAGGCTATGATAAAATAATTCTTTCCCAAACTATCTAAAATGTTGAGCTCATTATTTGTTAATCCTGGGTAAAGCAAGAAGTCAGAAAGAAGGAATTGTCAGCAACACACTTGGGACCACTGATAAATATGAGCAGTGCTGAGACGCAGCCCTGGTTGGACCTTGGCCTTATTTGTTTTTCTTTTTGTTATTTACTCTTTACCCTCTCTTTCACTTTATCCTTAATTTTTTTTCCCCATAATGTGATGTTCAGAAGAAAATGAAATGAGGGCAGGGACAGAATGATTTGGAAATTCCTTCTTTAGTTGATTCACTGTCTTTTAAAATATGTCAATTAGCCTCATCAACGCCGTGCCTTTGAAGCCACAGATAATTACCTCATCCTGGTGTGGAAAAAATGTCACTTTTTTGCAATCACTCAGTAGTTCTAAAAGTGACGAGATCATGTGCTGTTCCTTTGTAGGCAGTTAGACAATGCAAAATTGGTTAATCAAACGCAGTTACTGGAATTATTTAAGTTGTAGAATTTTTTCCTATTCCCCATTCTTATTTGTGTGAGCATAAATATGTTTGTTAAATTGCTAGAATTCATTACTTTCAGCTCAGTTTTACCCTTTGCACAAATACCTCTAAAGTTATTTTGAAAGAATTTTTGTCCCTTTTTTTTTCCTTTGTAGAAAATCCAAGAGAACTTTACCAATTAATAAAGAGAACCAAAGACAAGAGCATGACCACAAAGCGCATTTTAGCCTACAGCTGCCAGTGTGGGTAAAAGCATCATTTTCTCTGAGCCTAGTGCTCACACATGCCCTGTGCAAGGGCTTCTCTTCAAGAGAGCAGAGCTGAGCTGCTCAGCATTCCTCTCACACAACCCCCTGCCAGGCCGGCCATCTGTTCTGGGCCCCTGGATTTGTCTTTGGTTCTCCTGAACTGAACTCCACGTCCTTTCCACACAACTTTGATTACTGCCCTATCCCTCAAATGGGGAATGTGAGAACCATGAGGGGTGGGATTGGGATTAGATGCATCAGTGTGAACTCTTGCATCTAAATATCTGGAGGTAGATACAGAAATAAATACAGCTATGTCAATCAAAACAGCCTGGGAACAGCAAAAACTAAGGGCAACAGGCAACTGGGGCCCTCAGCTCACCACTTCCTATGACCACTGTTCAACAAAAGCACTGGAGAAACAGCTGTGGGAGGAAAAATGCGGTATGGAGCATGTTGCTGTGCCTGAAAATTTAAGAACAGTTTGCTGTGATAGAAAAGCCAGAAAGTATTCAAACAATGAGAAGGACTTTTTAAAAAGGAACCGAGAAGCAAACCTGAAATTCACAGAAGACATTATCTAAGTTGGAGATAATTTGAACATCAAAATAAATACAGCAAATGATCATAACTTCCTGAGCAAAATAGGAAACTGAATTCACACTCGGAATAAATAAACTGAAAGTTTTATGAGTGACAGCATAGTTACCATTTTTCAAACTACCTTCCTGTATAATTTTAAAAATTACAAAGGGAAAAAGAATAACTTGATAGTAGGGTAGCCTATCAGATACCATGTTAGTCAAGAGAGCAAAGTAAATTTACTGTTAATAGGAACAATTTTCAAATGTGTGCCAACATTATAAGATGTAGTTAGAAGAACATGACTTCTTTTTCTTTTAATATTTATTCATTTTACTTGAAAGTCAGAGTTACACAAAGAGAGGAGAGGCAGAGAGAGAGAGAGAGAGAGATGTCTCCCATCTGATGGTTCACTCCCCAATTGGCCACATGGCCGGAACTGAGCCGATCTGAAGCCAGGAGCCAGGAGCTTCCTCTGGGTCTCCCATGTGGGTGTAGGGGCCCAAGGACTTGGGCCACCTTCCACTGCTTTCCCAAGCCACAGCAGAGAGCTGGACAGGAAATGGAGCAGCCAGGTCTCGAACAGGCACCCATATGGGAAGCCAGCGCTTCAGGCCAGGGCATTAACCCACTGTGCCACAGTGCCAGCCCTAGAACATGACTTCTTATACCTGTCTAAAAATAAAAAAAAAAAAATTGAATCTGATAATGAAGAGACAGAAGCTGAATTCAAATTGAAGAACATTCCATAAATGCAACAAGAGAGGCTGGCTCGGTGGCGTAGCTGGTAAAGCTATTGCCTGTGACTAGGGCATCCCATATGGGTGCGATTCGAGTCCCAGCTGCTCCACTTCCCATCCAGCTCCCTGCTAGTGTGCCTGGGAAAGCAGTGGAGAATGGTACAAGTGCTTGGGCCTCCTACATCCACGTGGGAGACCAGAAGAAACTCCTGGCTCCTGGCTTCAGCCTGGCCCAGCCCTGGCTGTTAGGGCTGTTTGGGGAGTGAACCACTGGGTGAAAGAGTTCTCTCTCTCTCTCTCTCTCTCTGTCTCTGTCTCTTCTCTCTATAACTCTGCCTATCAAAATAAATAGAACAAATCTTTTTTTAAAGTAATAACAACAACACAGATATCATCAAGTTATAAAGGAAAAGATTTAGTTATAGTTCAAATTGAAGCAAAGTAAGAAACACAACTACATTATGTGCTCTGAAATGATCCTTTTGCCCCCAACAACATTGGAACAATTGGGAAAAAGTGGAGATTGAGGATTAGATGGCAGCAAAATGGCAATGTCACTTCTCATTTTTATAGTTAGGATAATATTTATTGAGTCATCACTGCCACCTCCCAAGGTCTGCATCGGGGCAGCATTGGTCGGAAGCTGGAACCAGGAGTGGAGCTGGCACTGAACCCAAACATTCCGATATGGGATGCAGATGATTTAACTAGCATCTTCACTAGTCCCAGCTGCTCCTCTTCCGATCCAGCTCTCTGCTCTGGTCTGGGAAATCAGTAGAAGATGGTCCAAGTCCTTGGGCCACTGCACCCATGTGGGAGACCTGGAAGAAGCTCCTGGCTGCTGGCTTGGGATCAGCGCAACTCTGGCTGTTGTGGTCATCTGGGGAGTGAACCAGCTGAATGGAAGACCCTCTCTCTCTCTCTCTGGCTCCATTTATCCCTGTAACTCTGTCTTTCAAATAAATAAAATAAATATTTTTAAAAAAATAACCTCCTCAATGTTAATTCTCTGACTTCAATGATTATATTGTGGTGTGTTGGAGGATATTGCTTAATGTAGGAAATGCACACCAAATTATGATGGCTTAAAAAGTCCATAGAAAGAGGACTTAAAAATAAGCTTATTTTGGTACAAAACATTTTAACATTGACCCATATGAGGACTCTTAAAAAGCTCATTTAATAAAATGCATTTAATAAAAATTACGTGTGGATTTTACCAAAATAAACTTACTTTTTAATTCCATCTTTCCATGAACATTTTGAAGTTCCAGAATATTTGATAGGTGGAAAGTGACAGAATCATAACAGTAACTAACTCTTACGTGACACAGAACAAAATGCTTGCAAACTTCTGTGAATTTCATATAGCTTCAGATCTTTAGAAAGTTGTTTATTCTCTATATATTAGCAACCACAAATCAAGAAAGCACAATATTTGTCTTTTGGATCTGGTTTATTTCATTAAGCATATGATCTCCAGTTGTATACATTCTATTGCAAAAGACAGGGTTTTGTTTGTTGTGGTTGTGTACTTATCCATCATGTATATAGACCACATTTTCTTTATCCAGTCATCAGTTGGCAGATATCTAGGTTGATCTTACTACTGTGAACTGATCTGCTACAGTTGTATTTATATTAATTAATTAATTAATTAATTAATTTAAAAATAAATTATTTGTTAAACATGTTATCTTCATTTTGTCTTTATCTAATTTAAATGGTTTACTGGCAACAGAAACATTAGCTAATATGCCAACTAAGACATAAAAGATGAATTATACTTTAATCATTTAGAATTGGAGTTATAATGCTATCATTATAACAAATAGTGTAGGTAAAATTACAAAATCAAATGCTGGACAGACTATAGATTTAATTATTGTGGCATTTCTATACCGTTAGGCCTATAATAGCATGTCATGTTTTAATTGAGTATTATACGGTTTTCTGCTTTAATTTTCCAATTAGAGGAAAAGAGCTCTTTCTTTCTATAAACAACATTAAATATACAAACTGCAATATGTACCAGGGAGAAAATAAGAACATAAATTTCTTAATCATGCAATCAAGACGCTTCATCCTCTGAAGTAGACGAGTGAACAAAGTGTGTATATTAAGAAAATATTATGACTGGCTTATTACAGCAATCCAGTGTTTTTAGGAAGGACAATTAACACTTTCCACCAGAAATGAGAAGTTGAATCTTTGATAATGTGTCTATTGTTTCCTAGGAATTTGACCTAAGGCTCCTGTAAAATCTGTTCATTGAACCCTCAGCTGACTAAATACTGTTTAAACAAGGGATTCAAAAATATAAGATCCCTCTGATGACTAGGTTGTCTGAAAACATAAAAGTTAAACAACTGAATCAAAGAATTATGAACTTTTAAAGGTAAAGCATACAGCAAGATGAACTGTAGCAAAATATTTAATATGTCACCACCTTTAGTAGTACAATGTGTAGCTGAAGCACACAGTCACCTAGGGAATATTAAAAACACAGAATCCCTTACTTGAACGGAGCTTGTAATTCCTAGACTCTGTTTTCAAAATACACATCACTGGGAGATGGTAGGATTTAGATTCCTAGTCCTGCCTATAGAGAAAGGGCAGGATTAAGTGCAAACAACTTCCTTAGACATCTTAGAGCCCAGGAGTGCCTGTGGTTTATGGAAGGATTAGGAAGGATGGTTGGAGGAAGAGCAACTATACTTCCATTTTACTTGGGACCAGCTGAGTGAAATCTCCACATTGAACAGTTAATTTTTCTCTGTTCCAATGCAATACCAGAACCACTAATGCTGACCTGGAGGCAAACAAGTGCAGGATGGCAAACATAAAGGAAATTAGGCCCATTCAATGTCAATCCATCATTACTACTGGAAGAAAACTCCAAAGACATGCCCTAGCACCATCCATGGATAGAGTGTCACACACAGGAAAAACATCTAGGGAAAAAACAAACAACAGTACTTGCCTTTATAGTTTTCCACAGAGTCAGCTCCTGGTAAGTAAGGAGGAAAATGAGAAATAGAAACTGAAAATCACAGGTGTATATTTAATTATTATTTTTGGGAATAGGCAAAATATATGATTAAGAAACTACATGAATAAAGATTTAAAATTTTCATTGTCCCTTCAAATATGATTCAAGGTATCTATTTTCTCAGTAATAATTCAATAATTATAATAAACAATTAGTAAAAACACAATTATAAAGACAAAAGAATAAATGATATACTTAATTATATTTTAATATTTTTATTTAAGTATATAGTTAAAATGTATCTCAGCTTTTAAATATCTGTGTAATTAAGATTATACATAGATTCACTTTGTTGGGCTATACCTACCCATAGAGAAAATAACTATTCATTATTTGATGTATTCATCTGTATAAAAATATCACCTCAGTTCTAAACAAGACAATATCAGATTTTTTTTAACATTCTACTTTCTAGAATGTGTTTTCCCTGTTCTTGAAATGATAACATGTGGTTTTTATAAGAAGAATCATTAAAAAAGAACATCTCAGTATATATGCTACATGCCAAAGTGTTGCTATAAAAAATATTTGAGGTATATGAGTATGCTTTTATTAAAGTTGAATTATTTTCTTCAGTTTAAAATTTTTCCACTTGTAGGAAATATATTTTTTCAGAGTCCTGGTGTCTGATCTCATTGGAGACTAGAATTGATTTTGCTACGCTATATCTATTAAAATATTATTCACTATTTAAACATTACTTTCTTATAGATCATGTAATTTCTTATAGTATTAACTTTACACTTAAACGCTGGTCATTATTGGTCCTGACACTTGTAACTTGTAAATGAAGAGATCTTTCAAGGGACTAATATTTCCGGAGTTCAAAATATAAATATTTTTAGATCCTTGAATGTTATTTAAGAGTGAAATATGTTTGAATCATAGACCTTTTCACATTTTTGTGTCAAATAAAAATTAATGAAACTTACACATTAATTTAAACATGTCTTTCCAAACTTTCTTCAAGCTATTTATCAGCTCAAGTGAGGACTTTTCTTCTTTTTTAAACATTTCATTTCAGAGTAGTTTTAAATTTACAAAAATTGTTGAGGTGTTAATACGGTTCCCATACAGCATTTCCCTACTGACATCTCAGACTAGTATAGTTCTCACTATTAATGAACCACACCACCTTCCCATATTTTGCCTTATACAGACAGCTTTTATCCCTCTCATCCCTTCCAGTCTCTGGTCATCAACATTCTGTGTTCAGATTGAAGTCTTGTTATTATTATTTTAGCTTCCACATATAAGGGAGAATGAACATGTGGTGTTTGTCTTTCTGTGTCTGGCTTATTTCACTCAACACAATGTCCTCCAGTTTCATCCATTTTATCTGCCTTCAATTACAAACCTGGGGGTCTGGCATTGTGGCACAGCAGGTTAAAGACTTGGCCTGAAGTGCCGGCATCCCATATGGGCCATGGTTTGAGTCTCGGCTGCTCCACTATCCATCCAGCTCTCTGCTATGGCCTGGGAAAGCAATAGAAGATGGCCCAAGTCCTTGGGCCCCTGCACCAGTGTGGGAGACCCAGAAGAAGCTACTGGCTCCTGGCTTCAGATCAGCTCGACTCCGGCTGTTGCTGCCATTTGGGGAGTGAACCATCACATGGAAGACCTCTCTTTCTCTCTCTCTCTCTCTGCCTCTCCTCTCTCTGTGTAACTCTGACTTTCAAATGAATAAATATATTTTTTTAAAAATTTACAAACCTGGGTAATGATGCTGCAGTAGTGGTGGCAGAAGGAGTCTGTGGCTTCCCCGCTTGGCCCTATGTCTCATCCCCAAGAAACGTGGCAGACTCTTCTCTCTAGAAGATTCTTTAGAAATGGCACAGCTCTTTATGTTGCAGGTCTGTGTGTTATAGCTCTCCATGCTACAGGCTCTCCTCTCACATTTGATCATAGCTTCTCCTCTCTCCTTGATTCGTCAAGAGGTGTTGAGGTATTCTAAGTGAATCCATCAGGGAGTCAACAGAGACTGAATGTGATAGGTTTGGCCAGGAACAAACAAAGGCCTAACAGATATTCCAGGCCACTCAGTTGGGTGCCTGGGTCCTCCAGAAACTCCAACTGGCTTCCCTCTCTAGCAAGGACATGTACTACATATGTTCACTTCTGAGTGGAAGTGGCCAATTAATTATTTTAAGGTCCTTATTTATTAGAGAGGAAGAGAGACCATTCTCATCCATTAATTAATTCTCTGAATGCCTGTGATGGCTGGGGGAGGTGGAGGTAGGGAAGCTGGGAGCTGGGAACCCAATCTATATCTCCCACTGCAAGTGGCAGGAACCCAAGTACTGGAACCGTCACTACTGCCTGCTCAGGGTCTGCATTGGTCAAAAGCTGGCAGCAGGAGCCAGAGCTGGGAACTGAACACAGGCCCTCTGGTGTGGGAGGAATACACTCAGCAGCTTACCTGCTAGGCTAAATACTCACTCCTAAAGGTTTTTTATTCTTTTTGAAGAAAGGATAGAAAATATTTTGATAAATGACATGGCTTCTACAAAATATTTAGAAAATCTACCTTGAGTTAGAAAGGAAAAAATGACTTTCAGATTGAGTCTGGAGACCAAGATTTTAAACTGAGTCATGCACAGGCAGTTCTATCACTTCTAGTCACTAAGTCAGCCTCAGGACAATAAACTTTTAGAAATTTATTTTTCCTATTTTAGTGATCACTAGCTTTGTGCTGTTACAATGCTGCAAGTGTTTCACTTGAAGTCTAGTCATTTTCCCAAACCACCTACTTGTCTGCATTAAGCATTCATCTTTTTTTTTTTTTACAGTTCTACAAAATATATATCGTGAAGCTGGCACTGTGGCATAGTGGGTAAAGCCGCCACCTGCAATGCTGGCATCCCATATGGGTGCCAGGTTTGAGACCTGGCTGCTCCACTTCAGATCCAGATCTCTGCTATGGCCTGAGAAAGCAATGGAAGATGGCTCAAGTCCTTGGGCCCCTGCACCCACGTGAGAGACATGGAAGAAGTTACTGGCTCCTGGCTTTGGATAGGTGCAGCTCCGGCCGTTGCGGCCATCTGGGGAACGACCAGCAGATGGGAGACCTCTCTCTCTCTCTCTTTACCGCTTCCTCTCAGTAATCTGCCTTTCAAATAAACAAATAAGTCTTTTTAAAAAAAAAATACATTGCTAATTTTCACTAATTGGTTGTTCTGCTCATATCATAATTTAACATATTTCTTTGTACTCCTAGAAAATGGAGGGGCGTGATCTTAAAAGTACACAATGA
This sequence comes from Oryctolagus cuniculus, assembly GCF_964237555.1. Taxonomy (NCBI): domain Eukaryota; kingdom Metazoa; phylum Chordata; class Mammalia; order Lagomorpha; family Leporidae; genus Oryctolagus; species Oryctolagus cuniculus. Next base: position 98,221,715 of record NC_091436.1, read on the forward strand.
AAGAAATTCGTAAGCTTGCTACTGCTGCTGTTTACTGGATCTATTTTCATACACATGTAATTGATGTGTTCAGAGCTATAACTTTGTCCCTCTTAGCTAGGAAATCTGTTACTTAAAATTAGAATTGCTTTCTACATCATTTCAGCAATATAGAAGTCTTCCTGTGGTGGAGAGAATTTTAAAAAGAAACACATTATGAATGACAGTAACAAATATTATTCAATAAATGAAAGCGATTTAGTCAGATTTTGAAAAAAAACAGGAGACTAAACATTTAAATAAAAAATATTGATTTTTTTCAGAGATAAATGGAAACCATTCCATTTCTTTGTAAATCATCCATATTCTACTTCATATAAAATCTCAGATTGTACTATTTTAAATACTTAATATTTTAGTCATTTAACTAAACACACTAAACTATTTTTTAAAGATTCATTTACTTACTTATTTGAAAGTCAGAATTACAAGGAGGGAGAGATGGAGAGAGGGAGACACCTTCCATCTTCTGGTTCACTCACCAAATGGCAGTATCAGCCAGGGACTGGGCCAGGATGAAGCCAGGAGCCTCTTCCTGATCTCCCACGTGGCTGCAGGGGCCCAAGCACTTGGGTCATCCACTGCTTTCCCAGGTACATTAGCAGGGATATGGATCACACACACTTCATTATTTTTGTCTTCAGTTGTTCAGACATATTTTCCTCTCCATGTAGGAACTAATTCCTCCTGGGAGTAGAGGGAGTTAGCAATATTCATTGCACAAAGAAGAGGTCCAAAAGCCTGACAAGTTTGTGGAAGCAGACAGGAAATGCCTAAGAAAGATTTAGCTGTGCTATGGATCTTGATTAGCATCCATAGTGTTAGAATTTAGTCTTCTTTTCCAAGGTGTGAATTACTGAATCTCCTATTCAAAGGTTGAGGTGAAATTTTATAAACCATTGATTTTATTATTTCATACAAGCTTTAAAGCTAGAAAATAGTAAATAATGAGTTTAAGTTTTTAAACTTTCCTGAGTGTGGCTAATAGCACAAGCACCAGTTGAAAAGTGAGTGAACAATTGGCTGAGTGTCCTACAAGCCAAAGGAGCACTGTTTTCAAAACTCAAGTCAGGTTTGAAACTTTCAATCACTTCTCATTATTTTTTGCAAAAAAAGAAAAACAATATTCTAACCAACCAACCAACCAAAGGCCACAGGCTCCTCTCCCTCTTCTCTAATCTCAAACCCCCAAAGCTCCCTCCACACACCGACTTTCCCTGCACAAGTTGATGCCTCTTCCTGAACCAGACCTAATTCCGCTTTTTACTGTCAGAGTCAGCCTGGGCATTGCCTCCTCAAGAAAGCCTTTCCTGTCCCCGCTGGTGAGATCAAAGGTCCCAATAGGAGCTCTTAGAGCAAACTTCAACTTTGCTTTGGAGCGTGCGTTACCACAGCAATGTACACAATCCACAATCCTTTGCTTAATGCTAATCTCCCCAGGTAGACTCTAAATCCCTTGAAGGCAGGGGCAGTGTCTTACTTTTGTCAGCCTTGGATCCATACTTATGTTATGGGCTCAGTAGTGCACCCTCAAAATTCATGTGTTGATGTACCTCAGAATCTGACATTTGAAGATGGGAGTTTTTACAAAGAAAACTAAATTAAGATCAGGTCATTAGGGTGTCTTCTGATCCAGTATAACTGGTATACCGACAAAAAGAGAATAGCACACAGACGCACACACACAACGGGAAAACAATGTGAAGACAGAGTGGGAAGGTGGTCACCTGCCAGCCTCGAAAGAAACCAACCCTGCTGGCACCTTGGTCTCAGACCACTGAGCTTCAGAATCGTGAGAAAATACATTTCTGTTGTTTAAGTGATAAAATATCTGTTACTTTATTTGGTCGATGCCAGAAAATTAACACAATATCTCATTTAATTCCTGGTGCATAGTAATTAAGCATTTTTGTGTGAATCAATCAATGATGTAAACCTAGATTTGTTATTTTTGCTTTTTTTTTTAAAAAAAGATTTATTTATTTATTTGAAAGGCAGAGCTACAGAGAGAGACAGAGAGAAAGATAGAAATCTTCTATCTGATGGTTCACTCCCCAGATGGCCACAACAGCTGGAGCTGTGCTGATCTGAAGCCAGAAGCAGGAGCTTCGTACAGGTCTCCCACATGGAGACCTGTAAGATGGGCCATATTCTATTGCTTTCCCAGGCCCTAGCAGAGAGCTGGATTGGAAGTGGAGCAACTGAGACTCAAATCTGCGCCCATATGGGATGCTGGCGCTGCAGGTGGTGCCTTTACCTGTGAAGCCACAGTGCTAGCCCCTATAAACCTAGATTTGAATTCTAATTCTAATTCCCACATTTCAGTTGGATAATCTTAATCGTGTTTCCATGGGCATTCTCTAAGCCTCGGCGTTTTCTGTGATGAAGCTAGGAAAATAAAACTCAATCTGTTAAATAAATGAGTTTTTCTTTTTTAAGAAAAGATTTATTTATATGAAAGGCAGAGAGATGGCAGGGGGTGGGAGGGGGTGGATCTTTTACCTGCTGGTTCACTTCCCAAATTGCCATAACAGTTGGGGCTGTGCTAGGCTGATACCAGAAGCTAAGAACCCATTCAAGTCTCCCACATGGGCAGCAGGAAATCAAGTACTGAATTCTCACCCATGGCTTTCCAGGCACATTGGCAGGGAGCTGGATCGGAGGAGGAGTAACTGGGACTTGAGCTGGGGCTCTCTGAAGCAGAACCACATTACCCCAATGCCTCCCCTATAAAACACAATGTATAGTGTTGTTGAGAAGCTTAACAATGTATGTGTAAACGCAGCATATTTTTTTGGTGATCAAAAGCCTGCATTTCTACTTCGATTTGTTCTTTGCAGAGCAGTATGAGTCAGAAAAGTTTATATCCCCTGTCAAAGTGTATTAAATAAGAAACCAGCCCTTTCAGATGGCATATGCAGGTTTATGTAGAGTTTTGCCTTTAAGATCCCAAATACTTAAAAAACCTAATCAAATAAACAGTGGAGGCTGTTTTATTCTTCAACTTGTTGACAGGCTCATTGCATGAATTTTCTTTGTGGATTGCAAAAATCATGCTGTCATCAGAATTGAGAACAAAGCCGTGCGAATTGCGTCTAGAAAAAGACATATGCTTCTTCCTCGCCGTTAATCCAGAGTGGCCAGCTTCTCCAGGACCTGCTACCTCACTGTTCTGTTTAACAACAGAAGGAACGCAACAGATGCTCACAAGTGAAGGCTAAGCTTCTTGTTTTTTGCTACCCGAATGCCCTTTGGGGGCTTGTTGAGTTGTTGTATTTTGTGTTTAATTTACACTTACGAAATCATGATCTTCCACTATCTTGTTTGTCTTTAGTAGAATCAACTGTCACTGATTAGAAGAAAAAAATGTGGAACTTATTTAAAATCCTTTTGGAAAAAGTAAGTAAAAAAAAATATCAAAAATCACTACTTTTCCGCAGGAATGACCACAAGGGAATATGCTGGAGTAGATTAGATGTTTATATTAGAAGTAAGAGTTTCTACAAAGGAAAAATTTTAAAACACAATAGCCAGTGATCAATAATGAGGTCAAACTGACCTGGTCTGGCAAGTTTGTTTGGTTGTCTTGCCATCAACAGTATAAAAAGGCTCCTTTTTCTCCATATCCTCACCCACACTTGTAACTTTTTATATTTTTGATAATGACAATTCTAACAGATGTGTGGTAATATTTCAGTGTGGGTTTTTTTTTTAAAGTTTCTTTTTTACTTATTCAACAAGCATTCAATACCTACATTCCAAATCCTTTGCTAGACACTTAGAAAATAAGCACAAGTAACATACTGATCTTGCCCTTGGGGCTGCCCTTCTAGTTGGGAGAATATGTGAGATGGGTCTTCCAGCACATTATGAATGGTAGTACAGATTTCTTAGCAGCCTGTGGCTACTGGGAAAGTGATTTCATTCTTGAATTCCTTTTCAGTGAGTTAATCAGTAGTGTATAAAAAGGCAACATAGGGGTCGACGCTATGGCATGGTGGGTAAAAGCCACTGCCTGCAGCTCCAGCATCCCGTATGGACACTGGTTTGAGTACTAGCTGCTCCACTTGCAATTCAGCTTCTTGCTAACATGCCCAATTGGGAATGCAGTGGAAGATGGTCCAAGTCCTTAGGTCTCTGCCACACATGGGAGACCCAGATGAAGCTTCTGGAGCCTGGCTTTGGCCCAGCCCAGCCCTGATCATTGTGGCCATTTGGGGAGTGAACCAGCAGATGGAAAATCTCTATTTCTCTACCTCTGCCTCTCCGTCTCTGTAATTCTTCCAAACAAATATAAATAAATCTTTGAAAAAAGCTACTTTTTTGGATGTTTATGTTGTAAATTACTGAATTGGTTTTTCAGTTCTAACAAAGTTTTGCAGTGTTTAGGTTTTTCTGTGTATATCATGTCATCTGCAAACATGGATATTTTGACTTCCAATTTTCCAATTTTGATACCTTTTATTTCTTTTTCCTCCCTAATTCCTCTTGCTAATACTTCCAGTGCTACGTTGAATAAGAGTAGTGAATTTGGACATTGTTCCAGTTCTGAGGGGTAAAGATTTCCAGCCCTTCACTTTCAGTCTCTGTATCTTTGTGAAGTGAGTTTCTTGTAGGGAGAATATAGTGGGTCTTTTTTCATTATCCATTCAGCCAACCCAAGTCTTTTGGCTGAAGAATTTAATCTATTTACATTCAAGGTTAGTATTGATAAATAAGAACTAACATCCATCATTTTGTTGATGGGAAATTAATTATAACTGCTCTGTTAGTGAATTTGGTGGTGACATGTGTTTTCATGAATATTTACTACTAATGCAAGACTAACTTTAGAATTTCTTGTAAGGCTGGTCTAGTGATGGTGAATTCTCTGTTTTTGTTTATCTGGAAAATACTTTATATCATTCTTGGTTGAAAGTTTTTTTCTTTGAGGACCTAGAATATATCATCCTACCCTCTTCCGGCTTGTAGGGCTTCTGCTCAGAAATCTGATGTTAGTCTAGTTGGTTTTTCTTTACACGTAACTTGACACTTTTCTCTTACTGTCTTGAGGATTCTCTCCTTATCCTTAACTTTTGACAATTTGACAACAAATTGACTACAATTTGACTACTACTTCAGTTGTGTATTCTTGGGATCATTTGAGCTTCTTGTATATAGATGTCCATGTCTCTTTCAAGATTCAAGAAATTTTCAGCTATTATTTCATTTAGCGAGTTCTCTATGCCTTTTTCCTTATTTTCTCTTTCAGGAATACCTATAATATGAATATTTGGTCATTTAATGGTGTCCCACAGTTTGCATAGACTTCATGCTTTTTTATTGTTTTTCTTTATTTTTGTCTGTTTGAGTTATTTCAAAAGTCTTGTCCTCGAGGTCAGAAATTTTTTCCTCACTTGGTTTCTTCTGCTGTTAAAACTCTCAATCGTATTTTTTTGTTTCACTGATTGAAATTTTTATTTTCAAACTTCCAGTTGGTTCTTCTTAATGATTTTTATTTCCCTAGTCAAATTTCCATTCATGTCATTCATTGATTTCCTGATTTCTTTTAATCTGTCCATCTGTATTCTCTTGCATTGCATTGAGTTTCCTTACAATGATTATTTTCAGTTAGATAGATTTCCTTTAGTTCAAGATCTAACTTTGGAGAACTATTGTGTTTTTTGGAGGCTTCGTACTATCTTGCTTCTTCACAGAAGATCACACAGATCCGCTGTACTACTTTTTACAGTGGAGTCTGGCTCTTTGGAAGGGTGGAGAAGGAGAGAGAGGCAATGTGGTTTCTTGCTCATAACCAAACCATGGCTCGAACCCCAGTCAATTCCCCAGGCTGGAGTGAAAGTCATTGGGTGACTGTGGAATTCTCTCGCAGCTAAATCTGTGTGTGCTCAGCTGCATGCAATTTCTCCTTGCCTTGACTTGAGAAGATGGAGACTTCCAGCCTTCAACTGGCTGCACAGCATGGTGTGGCCAATCCCGGAAGTGAGTAGCATTTCTGTTTTGCCTTTTCTTTTCCCAAAGACTGTTTGTTGTTTATTTCACTTCTCCCCTAGAAATTTCCCAGTCAGAGCCCTGGAAACAAGATCCTTCCTTTGTTCTTTTTTGTAAGCTAGGGCAGCTGAAGTTAACATGGTTGCACCCTATTCAGCCTTCTTGGATACCTCTCCTTGTGGTTTTGATTTGCATTTCCCCCATGATTAGTGATGCTAAGCACCTTTTCAAGTACCTACTGAGCATTTGTATGTCTTCTTTTGAGAAATGTCCATTCTGGCCCTTTACTAATTTTTTATTCAAGTTTTTGTCCCTGTTATTTGTTGCTATTGAGTATTTCTATTGAGTTATACTTAATACTGCGTGCCGGACACTCGCCCGCGAGAGTCCAGCGTAGTAAAGACACAATCGCTGCTTACTCGGTTCTCATGGAACTTTATCATTCAAACTCCCACCTGTTACCTGCGTTCATTCACAACTCCCGCCTGTTACCGGCGTTCATTCACAACTCCCACCCTGTAACCGGCGTTCTAGTCCCCGCCTATTAGGGGTCTCTTATTGCCCACTTTGGCGGCTATATATTTTCTTTCTTCTGTCCTCACCGACGGTACCGCAGTCTAGTCCTAGGCTTTATTCTACCTGCCTAGATTCCCGTGTATGCACGCTTTTAGTTCTCTTACCTTCTTCTAGCAACCGCTCCCGATCCGAGTCACGGCACCACTTGCCGGACGCTCGCCCGCGAGAGTCCAGCGTAGTAAAGACACGATCGTTGCTTACTCAGTTCTCATTGAACTTTATTCATCCAGATGCAAGGCGAAAGAAAAGAAGCCAAGCCCTCCTCCCTACACAATACTATCCCCATTATATACCCTAGGTTCCCCTAGCAGGACGCTCCCAGCCAATGGCAAGTCTGTTCACATGAAGTCCATGCAGGCACAGTCCAATAAAGTTGAAGGGCACATAGTGCCTCAGGTCGAAAGTTCATCTTGCTCCAACGGGGTTGTTTGTGTGTCTTCAGGACATCCTGTGGTTAGCACTTCCTTGACTTGTTTTGCTCAGCAGCCAGCACTTCCTTAACTTGTTTTGCACAAGTTGTTACAACAGGCCATGCAAACAGCAAAGTGAGGAAGTTCCCACAGGTGGCCAGCGTGCGGTTCCCCACAACTGAGCCCTTATCAAACATAAATTTCATAAATATTTTCTCTATTCTGTTGGTTTCTTTCCCTCTCTTGATCATTTCCTTCACTTTGCAGAACTATCTTAGATTCAATTCATGCTTTCTATTTTTTTACTGCCTTTACTTTTATATCATATTCTTTTTTTTAATTTTTTTTTTATTTTTTGACAGGCAGAGTGGACAGTGAGAGAGAGAGACAGAGAGAAAGGTCTTCCTTTGCCATTGGTTCACCCTCCAATGGCTGCCGCAGCCAGCGCACCGCGCTGATCAGATGGCAGGAGCCAGGTACTTATCCTGGTCTCCCATGGGATGCAGGGCCCAAGCACTTGGGCCATCCTCCACTGCACTCCCTGGCCACAACAGAGAGCTGGCCTGGAAGAGGGGCAACCGGGGACAGAATCCGGCGCCCTGACTGGGACTAGAACCCGGTGTGCCCGCGCCGCAAGGCGGAGGATTAGCCTAGTGAGCCACGGCACCGGCTACTTTTATATCATATTCAAAACAATCATTGTCCAGGCTAATGAAAAGAAATTTCCTATTCTTTCTTCTGTTAGTTTTAAAGTTGCAGATGTTATACTTAAGTCTTTCATTTCTTGGAATTTTTTTAATATGGTGTATGATAAGAATACGGTTTCATTCCCTTACATATAGATAATCAGTTTTCCCAACACTTATGTAGAAAAAAACTATTCTTTCCTTTATTGTTTGTTCTTGGCACCCTTGTCAAAGATTAGTTGACTATACATGTAGAAATTTACTTTGAAATAAGATACTTTGAGACCAGGAGATGTGATGCCTCTGGCTTCATTTTTTTTCTTTTGATTTGTTTGGCTAGTTGAGTTGATATCATTTTTGATTCTATAGGAATTTTAGGATTTTAAAAATATTTCTATAAACAGTGCTACAGGAATTGTTTTAGTCTTTGCATTGAATATGTAGATCACTTTGCATAGTACGGATACTTAAAATTACTAATTCTATTGAACCATGAACACTGTATATCTTTCCAATTTTCTGGTTGTTAAAATTTTATTCATAACATTTGCATCTATGTTCATCAAAAATATTGGTCAGTCATTTTCTTGTAGTATCTTTTTCTCATTTTGATATTAGGATAATAGTGGGCTCATAAAATAAGATTGAAATTATTTCTTCTTTTATTCCTAAAAAAAAGTTTCAGAAACTTGGGAATCGATTTTTTTTCTGAATATTTTGTAGAATATTCCCATGAATCCACCTGATTCTGAGTTTTCATTTATTGGGAGTTTTTTGTTTTGTTTTTACTGATTCAATCTATGCTGGAAAGACTTTATCTCTCCTTTATTTTTAAATGCAGTTAAAACGATAGATTTTCTGCACATATGATATTTGATGTTTGATTGGCTGGCAGTTGATGTCTTGAATTTATCACCCTATTCTTTTATGTTCTGCAAGGTTTTATGCTAATAAATCTGATAACATTCTTATGAGAATTCCCTTATATGTCTTATTTCTCATGCTGTTTTCAAAATATTGTTTGACTTTTGAAAATTTAATGTCAAAACTTACGTTTCTCGGCCCGGCACCGTGGCTCACTAGGCTAATCCTCCACCTGTGGCACCGGTACTCTGGGTTCTAGTCCCGGTTGCTCCTCTTCCATTCCAGCTCCCTGCTGTGGCCTGGGAGGGCAGTGGAGGATGGCCCAAGTGCTTGGGCCCCTGCACCTGCATGGGAGACCAGGAGGAAGCACCTGGCTCCTGGTTTTGGATCAGCACAGCACACAGGCCATAGCAGCCATTTGGGGGATGGACCAACGGAAGGAAGACCTTTCTCTCTCTGTCTCTCTCACCATCTAACTCTGCCTGTCAAAAAAAAATTATGTATCTCAATGTAGAATTATTTACATTCTGCCCATCTGCAGTCCTTTGGGATTGTTGAATCTGGATATTAATTTCCATCCCTGGACTTGGAAGTTTCTAACTTTATTGCTTTAAATAGACTTCTGCTTCTTTCTATTTTTCTTTTCCTTCTGGAACTCCATAATACAGATATTTGCTTGATGGTATCCCATAAATCCCAATGACTCTCTTCACTGTTTTTCATTTTCTCTTCTGGCTGTTTAATTTAAAATGACCTCTATTCAAGTTCAATTATTCTTGCTTTTGATATTGAAACTCTATACTGCATTTTCCATTTCATTCACTTATATATTCTTCAATTCCAGAATTTGATTCTGTTTTGTGATTTGCATGTCTTCCTTGATTTTCTTATTTTAGTCAATTATTACTTTCCTGATATTTTTATGTTGACATTTTGGCTCTTGTTGCCAAAATTTTTTTGAATTCTGCATCAGAAAATTTGTAGATCTTTATTTCTTTTGGGCTGACTACTAGAAATGTCTTGCTTTCCTTTTTAATGTTGTATTTTTCTTTTTGTGTTCCTTGTAGTTTCGGCTATCCATTGAATGAATTGTCACCTCTTCCAAATTTTATGGACTGTTTTGCTAGGAAAATACTTTGACCTGCAGGTGGATGTGAATATATTTCCTGAGTGGTTTGTACAATGGCACTGGGTATTTCACCATGTCTCCTAGTGTCATGTCCAGGAGGTGAGACATACCCAGCCTGGTAAAGCGGCTTTCAGTGACTCTAGCTCTGCCTAGGTCACAGCAGTGATTTCAGGCAGTTCTATGGAGCAAGGTGTACATCAACATAAACTATGGAAGTCCCTCTTGGTGGCAGCTGCCAAGGGCCCCAGTACCAAAGTCTGATACAGTTCTGCTCTTCGTTTTCTCACAAGGTGATGTCATGGCCAGCACCACTCTTCCTGGTGCTAAGCTCTTCCAGCCTAGGGGTTGAGGCAGCATAGGTAAAAATACTTCCTAATGTTTTCATGCAGTTATCCTTGGATTTTGTGCACCTCTGGGTTACTTTACCTTCTTAATTCTATTCCATAGCCCCCCTGGAACTATTTTCTTCTCTGTGTAGGTATTAAGTCATTGTTTTGGTGACAGGACAAAAACTAACATTTCATAGTTTTTCAGTTTATTTATGTTTAGCATTATAAACCCTAAAACAGAAAACATGTATTACTAATGTGCCAAAAATGATTTCATTTGGCAAAAAAGCACTTTCCTTATTTCATTTGTGCATTTAGTGGAACAAATTATAAATAAAAGGAAGACTATCTCCTAAGTGGAGAGAGAAGACTGTGCAAAGTGGATTTAGACATGCAGTCATGTGAGGTTAGCATGGAGTTACATTAAGATTTCAGTTACCTATCCAGAATTGGACCTCAGCTCTCCTAATCATTTTTCAACAATTCCATATATAATCTTCATAATATGTGCCTAGAAATACTCAGGAAATTTTATTCCAAGGATATATCACCCCTTCATAATCTATTCACATAATAGAGGCAAAAATTAGCATTTTATCTAAAATCCTGGTATACTTCTCCACACACAATCCTTCTGTCATTTTACTTTTTGTCAATATCCTTCATTTTAGTGTTTACCAAAGATTTGTGTTCTATTCCTACTGCCTTCTTAACTCTTAAATATTTGCACAGAACTCCATTCACGCCAAATATATTATTTGCTCAATTCCCATTACAATTTTTGTTTGTATGATAGTCCTTATGTTTTAAAAATTAGCATTATCATGGCACTTATATTCAAATAAAGCCATCATACAGTAAAAAAATAAGAAAATTGAATATTTGGTCAATTTATATTGGCTCCAGATGGTAGTATTAGAGGGTCTGAGGAGAGTTTGTATTCTGAATGCATTTATTTTCAAGATAGCAGCAATAGAAATTGCTGACAATGTGCCTATGGGATGGAGAGAAAGATTTTAAAGATGACTATGGTTTGCCCCTGAGAATCTAAAAGGAAAAAGTGCAGTTTACTCATATAACAAAGATAAGGAAAACCACTTTGAAAGGCAGGTCAAGGGTATGGTATTAGACATGTGAAATTCAAGATTCCTAGTAAGCATCCAAATGACAGTGTCAAAAGGGGAATGGTATATACATAGGCTTCAACTTATAATGCAGTACAGCCCTCATAAACCCATAATAATTTGAAAATGTTATATCAACAATGCATTTAATACACCTAACCTACTGAATATTATAGCTTAGCCTAGCATAAATGTAATGAGAACACTTACATTAGCCTACATTTGGGCAACATGATGTAATACAAAGCCTATTTTCTAATAAAGTGATGACTATTTCATGATGCTTTTTCACCATTGTAAATTCAAAATACCAGAAATATTGAACCATGTAAGTCAATAATCAGCTATATGGGAGTTCAGGGTTGAAGAGAGAAATTCACACTGAAGATACACATTTGGGAGATTTCAACTTGTTGAAAGCTGTATCAGATGGTGTGACCAGTGACTGAGTGGGGTGACAGAATGAAGAGGTAGCTAAGCTAAGATCCAGGGCATTCACTGTTAAGAGAAGAGGCAGATGGAACGGAAGAAGTCAGGGAGATTGAGGGAGGGCAGTCATTGAAACGGGAGGACTACGTGGGAGTAGGGTGCACAGGACACCAATTATGAGGCATTTTGAGGATGAGGATGTGATACACTGTGTTGAATGCTACTGCTAGGAGAAATAAGGTAAGGCTGGTGCTGATTCAGATGTAAGACTAAAGTGGAGGCATTACCACCCTGCAGCATGGCAGCCTGGTGTATTATAACCCCCACCCTGGGAAACTAAGGAGGCAACCCTGATGATTTCTGAGTTCTTTTTGCAGTCGTTGTCTGCTTTTCTTTTTTTTTTTTTTTTAGATTTTATTTATTTATTTATGAGGTAGAGTTATAGACAATGAGAAAGAGAAACAGAGAGAAAGGTCTTCTGTCCATTGGTTCACTCCCTAAATGGCCACAATAGCCAGAGCTGCGCCGATCTGAAGCCAGGAGCCAGGTGCCTCCTCCTGGTCTCCCATCTGGGTGCAGGGGCCCAAGGACTTTGGCCATCCTCCACTGCCTTCCCAGGGCACAGCAGAGAGCTGGATTGCAAGAGGAGCAGCCGGGACTAGAACCGGCACACAAATGGGATGTTGGCGCCGCAGGTGGAGGATTAACCTACTGCGCCACAGTGCCGGCCCCTGTCTGCTTTTCTTAAATAACATATTTGCAGTAGAATAGCTCAATACTTTCATGCTAGAGAACCCCAGAAGTCTGAAAGTCTTCATTTTTATCCATTTTGTGATATCCTTTGATTAAAATGGGCTGTGTCTTATGCTATGATTCAGTCAATGCTAAAGTGAATGATTAAATTCATAGTTCATGCCCTTGCAGCCTCATCAGCTGATTGTTCAGCCATATTCTTCAGATTCTCTTCAGAACAAGCTTTCTCATTGTTCTTTGCAATGTGTATATGCTGATAATTTTCAAAATCTTTCAGTTCTAGTTCCTTTTTGCTCAACAGTTCCTTTCACTTACCACATTTCACTATACGTGGTAAGCAGAAATCAAGCCATTACTTTGACACTTAGACACCTCCTCACACATAATTTCATCATTTGCAAGTTCTTCATTCTACAAAACACTGATAGAACATAGTTCAGCCAAGTTCTTTGCAACTGTATCATTTGACCTCCAGTTTCCAATAACTGATTGTTCATTTCCTTCTGAGACCTCACCAAAACGGCCTCTAAAGTCCATATTTCCACCGACACCATCCTGTTCAAGATGTTATATAAATTCGGTAATAGGAAAGATGTGTTCTCTCAGTTTTTCTGTTTTCTTTCCGAACCCTCACCAGAATCATCTATAACATCCATATTTCTATCAACTAGCACTTCATAGAAATCTAGTATTTTTCCAGCTGGCACATCAAAACTGATCCTGCCTCAATCCATCAACCACTTCTTTGGAACCATATCCACGTTTTAAGGCATCTGTTATTAGCAACACCACGCACACAATTCTCAGCACCCACATCTGTATCAATCCGTTCCGACTGCCACAGCGAAATATCACAGACTGGGTGGTTAAAATAATGATTGATTTATCTCTGTTACGGAGGCTGGAAGTCCAAGATCAGGGCGCCAGCATGGTCAGTTCCTCAGAAACTCTGTCTTCTGTGTTCAGACGTCCGTTTTCTCATGAGGTCCCCATGGTGCACCTACCCAGCGCTCTCTGGTGCCTCTGCTCACGAGGACACTACAGTAGTCAGATCTGGGATCGACCCTATGACTTCATTTCATTACTTCCCTATTCCAAATATAGCTACAACGGAGGCAGGTAAGACTTCAACATATGAATTCAATGCAAACGAATACATTCCATCACAACATTATATTAGTTGTGAAATCTTGGGCACATAATTTAATACTGCTGGGCATTCATCCAAAATTCTACTCTACTTTTCCTCATGGGCTTCCAACAAGTATTTATCAAATTAAATATATAGGAAGATGGCTTACAATGTTAGGAACTGTAAACGTATCAAACAAATAATATGAGAAGAAAATGTCAGTTACATATACAGTGTTAAGAGTAAAAAACACAATGGGCCAGAATCATTTATTGGTTGTAATTTTCTTGCACTTATTCTTCAGAAGAAAAAAATGCCTATAAAAAAGAAACTGCATTTTTAAAACTTAAAATATAATGGCACAAATCTTTGTTGGACAATATCCCATATTCCCTATCAGAAAATGAAAATTAGATCAGACTAATATTAAAATTATAATACTAGGAGAGATCCAAGATGGCTGAATAGGGTGTAACCACACTAACTTAAGCTGCTCAGGGATTTGAAAAGAATAAAGGAAGAACTAAGTTTCCAGGTGTCTGAAGGAAATTTTTGGCAAAGGAGAAAAAAAAAAAAAAAAAAAAGAAGACTTCATGGCACAAGAGGAGAGAAGAGAGAGAGACTCTACTGTAGCCAGCTGCAGGCCCAGCCAGCTGCTGGCTGTGAGCCACCATTTACCATTGCTGCAGCTACATTCACAAAAGCTAAGATATGGGATCAACCCAAATGTCCGTCAACTGAAGACTGGATGAAGAAATTGTAGTATAAATACACCATGGGCTACTACACAGCAGTATAAAAAAGAAAAAAAGAAATCCTGTTGTTTGCAACAAAATGGAAGCAACTGGAAACCATTATGCTTAGTGAAGTAAGCCAGTCCCAAAAAGACAAATACCATATGTTTTCCCTGATCTATGGTAACTAATAGAGTACAAAAGATGTAATGTATATGAGTGAAATTGATGTTTCAACAACTGATTGTTGTTTATACCCTTGTCTCTACTGTTGAGAAACAGTTTTATTTTCTTCTTACTAGATGTTGATTTCTTTATTTGTGGAGGGTTAATATTATGATTATAAAGTAAACTAAAAGTAGGTCATTATAAAAATTAAAAAGAAAGTATAAAAAGGGAAGGTGGAGGAAGGATGAGAGTGTGGGCAAGAGGGAAGTTAGGATGGGAAGTATCACTAAACTCCTAAAACTGTACATATGCAATACATGAAATTTACTCACCTCATATAAACAAAAATGTAAAAAAGGTACTTGTACACACTATGTAATTCTACTTTGATTATTATCACAAAAATTAGCCAATATTTACAGAAGGGGAGGGTAATTATAAGGAAATGGGCATGAAAAGGCTTCTAGAATGTCAGAAATGTTCTCTATGTTAGGTTGGGTAGTAGTCACAAATGTACACAATTTTCAAAAATCATAAAACCAAACACTTAAAATATAGTTATTTTCTTTCAAATAAATTATACTTTAATTTTTTTTTTGACAGGCAGAGTTAGACAGTGAGAGAGAGAGAGAGAGAGAGAGAGAAAGGTCTTCCTTCCATTGGTTCACTCCCCAAATGGCCGCTACGGCCAGTGCAATGCGCCGATCCGAAGCCAGGAGCCAGGTGCTTCCTCCTGGTCTCCCATGCAGGTGCAGGGCCCAAGCACTTGGGCCATCCTCCACTGCCTTCCCAGGCCACAGCAGGGAGCTGGACTGGAAGAGGAGCAACAGGTACAGAACCAGCGCCCCAACTGGGACTAGAACCAGGAGCACCTGTGCCGCAGGTGGAAGATTAGCCTAGTGAGCCATGGTGCTGGCAAATAAATTATACTTTAATTTTAAAAGGATAAAGTCAATAATTTTCCCATAAAAGCAAATTGGTAGAAATTATGGAAAAAGAAATTTTAACACCAAACAAGAAAAATATTTTTAAACTTCAGTGTCTTCAAACATGAATGAGCTACTTCATCAAAGAGTAAATTAATTATTTCTCAAAATATTCAAATCAAAGCAGAATGACTTTTGCTAGAAGTTACTAATTCAAATATCCAGTGGAGAACTCCTTTATAAAAGTCTATTATAGTCTTAATTAATGATGCTTTTCTTTTATTAAATTTGGTCCATTTTTCATTTCCATCCTTCCCTAAAAATTAGTATTTAAGAATGCTGATGGTCAGCACCGCGGCTCACTTGGTTAATCCTCTGCCTGCGGCGCTGGCGTCGCATATGGGCACCGGGTTCTAATCCCAGTTGGGGCGCCTGATTCTGTCCCAGTTGCTCTTCTTCCAGTCCAGCTCTCTGCTGTGGCCCGGGAGTACAGAGGAGGATAGCCCAAGTGCTTGGGCCCTGCACCCACATGGAAGATCAGGAGGAAGCACCTGGCTCCTGGCTTCGGATCAGCACAGCTCTGGCCGTAGCAGCCATTTGGGGGGTGAACCAGCGGAAGGAAGACCTTTCTCTCTATCTCTCTCACTGTCTAACTCTATCTGTCAAATAAATTAAAAAAAAAAAAGAATGCTGAAAGAAAGAGCATGGATAGCAAATGTTTTAAGCTAATGAGCAATGCTATATTATTGCTAGTGCTTAGTACTGTGGGGAAAAGGATTTTGAGGCCAAGTACAAAACTCAACAAGAAGTATTATCATTGTTAATGTTATCATGGATTAGACATCATGGAGTCAGATAAAATGTGCTGAGCTATTCGTTACATTAAAATGGTGATTCTGGGGCCAATACTATGGTGCAATAGGTTAATCCTCTGTCTGCAGCGCCGGCATCCCGTATGAGCACTGGTTCTACTCCTGGCTGCTCCTGTTCCATTTCAGCTCTCTGCAATGTCCTGGGAAAGTAGAAGATGGCCCAAGTCCTTGAGCCCTTGCACCTCTATGGGAGACCCGGAGGAAGCTCCTGGCTCCTGGATTCAGATTGGTTCAGCACCAGTGGGTGCGACCATTTGGGGAGTGAACAAGTGAATGGAAGACCTTTCTCTCTCTCTCTCTCTACCTCTCACTGTTTGTAACTCTACCTCTCAAATAAATAAATAAAATCTTAAAACAAAATGATGATTCCTAGTTTGGGTGCTCCTTATGCCAAAAACCAGTAGTCAATAAATTAGTAGAGAAATAAAACAGAGAAGCTGAAAAACATACAGAAAGGAAATATTAGAATGTAAGTACACAGATTTTGCTTTATGGCTAATGTTTTATTTTCATAGCTGCCATATTTAGACAATCTGGAATCATTAAATAAATCAGATTGAAATAATCTGGATAGTCAATTAATAAAAATAAAATACAGTTAAGTATTCTACAGTCAGAGTGGGAGGGCAAATATGTAATGATTCCCATGGGCTAAGTCTTGTAGCAGCCAAGTTTAATTTACAAGTTTAGAAATATGCTTCAGAGCTTTGTAAAGCATAGGCCTCCTCCTCCCCTTCCTCACCAAGATCTAAAGTGACCAAAGGTGGTCGGCACTGTGGCACAGCAGGTAAAGCCACCTCCTGCAGTGCTGGCATCCCATATGAGCACAGGTTCAAGTCCTGGCTGCTCCTCTTCTGATCCAGCTCTCTGCTGTGGCCTGGGAAAGCAATAGAAAATGCCCCAAGTCCTTGGGCTCCAGCACCCATGTGGGAGACCTGGAAGAAGCTCCTGGCTCCTGGCTTCAGATCAGTGCAGCTCTGACTCTTGCGGCCATCTGGGGAGTGAACCAGCAGATGTAAGACCTCTCTCTCACTCTCTGCCTCTCCTTTTCTCTCTATGTAACTCTGACTTATAATAATAAAAAAAAAATCTTCAAAAAAAAGTGACCAAAGGATCTCAATATGTAATGTGTAACTTCAAGATGAGAAACACCTTACCCTGCTGACCCAGGTAGGTCATTTCCTTGGAAAGAGCTGCTCCCAACAGTGAACAATGCTCCAATTGGAGTCTCAAATGAGACAAAACATAAGATGTTCTCATAACAAGGGTAATTACCAGATGGGGAGATTGGTTAAGATCGGTTAAGGAAGTTTTCTGCTCTGGTCATTACTTGGTAGGCAGAATAGAGAGAGAAGCTGCCCGGTGGAGAGAACATAGGAACTACGGCGTTCTGGAATCTGTCCTTCATTTGTTGTGGGTTTGTGAATGATCTTACTAACCTTGCTATATTTGATATTTTTTTTTTACCACAAACATACCTAAGACTTTGCATAATTATCTAAGATTTTTCCAGAAAATATTACAGGAGAAATTATGAAGGTAAGAGATAGGGTTTGGGAGAGTCTGTTTTGATTCATTCTTTATCTGCAACGAATCGGGTTTATTCCCCCGTAATTTCCCTGGTTAGCATGTAGTCACACAGTGGCATTTTGATAGGGATGAAAACTTTTATTGGACAAAGAACCACGGACACTCAAAGCTCAATGGTCAGGCCTTTGCATAGAAAATGACTGACTAAGATCAAATTCATCCTCTCGATACCTTATTTCTTCCTATTGACCATGAAGTTGAGGAAAAGGTGGACATCTCAGAGAGACATGTAGCCAGGTTAGAAACTAGGCTTAATCTACGCAAGTGAGTGTTGGAATATTTAGAGAATAATCAACACCAAAATGGACAGAAGAAGAAAGTTTGCAAATTAAAAAAAAAAAACTAGAATTAAGGGCCTGAGTTGTGGCACAGAGGGCTAAGCCACCACCTGTGACACCAGCATCTCATATGAACACCAGTTTGAGTCCTGTCTGCTCCACTTCTCTTCCAGCTCCCTGCTAATGCACCCGGGAAAGCAGCAGAAGATGGCTCTGGTATATGGAGCCCTGCCACCCACATGGAAGACCAAGATTAAGCTCCTGACTCCTGGCTTTGGCCTGGCCCAACCCCATTTGCAGCCATTTGGGGAGTGAATCTGTGGATGGAAGATCACTGTCTGTCTCTCTGTCTCTTTCTCTCTCTCTAACTGCCTTCCAAATAAATAAAATAGATCTTTAAAAAAATTCTATAGGGTTAAACATTTTAGAGCTAAAGTGTGAAGAATTAATGGTATAATTAATTGATCTCTAATTTCTACAAGTCTGTGTGTGCCAAAGGGTGGATACCATGTTCATCTTGTTTCCCCAGGTTTCATCAGTTCTAGGATGTGTGACATGATTCAGCTTCCACTTGGAGGAGGGAGAGAGGCCTGCACTGGGTCAGAGACAAATTAGTGACATATGAGAGAATTATCAAAAAGAGATAGGACCCAGAGACTAGAAGTGTCCCTAGAAAATATTCACTTTGAGATCGAAAACACAGAAAGACTGAGAGGGCATAACGGAAATCAGAGCAGGGCATGGGCAGCCAATGAGTCAGACGCAATGTGGACATTGGAAGAAAAGGCCAACATCCCGGTGAGCACCTCAGCTGCCTCCCAGGGGCCCCAGAAAGGTTTCACAGCACAAACCTGGGTTCCCAGTCCAGTTCCTCCTGTTTTTAAGGGAACTGGCTCCTTTTTGCTACACTGCAATTTAAACAATTTCACACCTTAAAAAAAAAAAAAAAACTAAAAAAAAAAATTTTTAAATAAAACCAGAAACCAAATGACTTGTCACAGCTGGACAGAGTATGGTTGGCCAAGACAAAGCAGTTCTAGGCTGCCATCCAATGAGAGGTACCAACACAGAGAGTCTTTGATCAAAGCATAGTTTGGCAGGCTCCAGGCTGTGGTTGGAAGATGCCTATACCATGGCCTTACAGGTATTGGCCTCTCCTGAACTTTTCCTTGTTTTACCTAGCAGTTGTGAATCATGGCTAGAAGTAGCAATACTGCCATAATGAAGTTATGAGCTATTTCAGTGAATTAGAAAAATCATTTTTTAAAAATTTGGAAAAATGTTTCAATTTCAAAATTATTTAAACATTAAACATTTTCAAATTTTATTTAGACTTTCATTCTCTAAATTTGTGAAAATGAACTAAATTCCTTTTATAGTTCTTTCAGTCAAAGAGCAAAGCTACATGTCGCATACTGCCTAAGAAGGGAATGTGTTTGCTGTGTTCCTGTCTAAATTTCTTGACCTTTTCCCTTCTAAATAAATCAGTAATATTAATAATTCAGTCTCAAAAATCAGAGTGAAACATAAAATTAATCCCCTTTTCGATGAATTTAGATGATGTAATCAGACAGCGTCTTTGGCTTATAACTAGTTCCATGACTAAAATCACCCAAGAACTGCATGTTTCTCATTGACATTTGGTCTTAAGAGGGTTGGTGGGTGTCTTCTACAGGAGACAGTAGGTCAGTGGCCAAGTGCCAATGGAGACAAACAGATGTTGTGGTTAACTAAGTTGGAAAAGGAATACATGATTTTTATTCCAAAAGCCTCTTGCCAAAAATGCTGTAAAGAGAAAATGCAAGCTCAATCCTCTACCTCCCATTTGATGGAAAATATTCAAATGCATTTGTCTGAATTTTTCAGTGTCTTGGCAATTTGGTCTTTCCAATAAACGTAGGCCAAAAAGAACATACGTAATAACCTTTTCAATAACCTACCTACCTTGGTGTGTATGTTATTAAAAAAATTAGGTATGCACAATTTAAGCATATCCTATATGTGAACACAATTTTATCCTCCACTCAGATACGGAGGTTTTTTAACCAGAAGGAAAAAGTACATGTTATTGTTGAGCAAGTTCATTTCAGAAAATGCCAGGTATGTGCTCTTCTTTGAAACATAAAAGATTAAAAGATGTATAAGAGAAGGGATAGATCTGGTGGTTTAACCTATGCTCCAGAATTCTCAAAAAGTATATTTCTGATGGACATTTTGAGATTTGGTGATTGTTTACAGCCCTTGTCTCTTCCAAAGAGGAACAGGTTTTTTCTTCATACAATTTGTTGAACTCTTTTACTTAGTGTAGGGTTAACTTTACAATCATTAAGTAAATTGAAAATAGGTCTTTGTAAAAATTAAGAGTGTGGATGGGAGAGGGAAGAAGAAGAAGGGTTGGAGCATGAATGGGAGGGAGGCCAGGGTGGGAAGTATCACTGTGTTCCTAAATCTGTATATATGAAACACGTGAAACTTGTATAACTTAAATAAAATTTAAAAAATAAAAAACTTTTAAAAAGTATGTGTCTGCACAAAATTATAAGCCAAAAATCTCTTTATAAGCGGAAAGTATGATCACTTTCTTTTAAGGACTATGGAACTACCACCTGTGCATTTGTCGTGTACCTTGAAGTAGTTTCCAGTGTGGAGATGATGGAGAGAAGAGAACGGAAGATTAAACCTGCAATATTGGTACCAATGAACCATAGGTAAGAAAGAGGGACTGTTGTCTACTGCTCAAAAAGTACTGTAAGGCCGTGAATATTAAAATGGATGATAAGAACCAGACAAGACAGGGCTCCAAATTTCTTTGACACAAGCTTCTGTAGATTGCACAGTCGCTGTCAGTTGTGTATCCATAGATTTATAGCTAGAAAATTCTAAGATAACCACTCCCCCTTTGTAAAATCTTTCCTTGGGTGTGAGCACAAAAAATATATGATGAAATAACATGTCTATGATTATTTTATTTTATAGGACAAAACCAGTATTGCCCAGGTGAACCTGACCTAATCACATGATCCCTTTAAAAACATGGTTTTCTCCAGCTGGTTGCCCAAGACAAGGTCAAAGATTCCACAGCTAGAAATATAGGGAGCTCAGTTGTCTGCCCAGAAGGAACTGAATTATGCCTTCTCAATGACTATGGAGGAGATCTCAAGCCCTAAAAATGAGCCAGAGTCCTGGATATTTATTTTAGCCTGCTGATATCCTGAGCAGAGAATCCAGTCACGTTGTACCTGGGCTCCCCCATGGACATGACTAGGATTTAATGTAAGAGTACTATTTTAGGCCGTCAGAATTCATGGTAGTTTGTAACAGCATTAGAAAACTAGTACAAATTGACAACTATACTTTCTGAGTCCATTATAACTATCTGAGAATCTCCTAACATAGTAATTATGGACCCTCTGAGACTCTTCCAACTCTATAAATATTCTCTCATTTGATAACAAGATACTCTGATAATGTATCGTGTTAGTCACTAAAATTTGTTTAAAACTAACCTTGTGAGTTAAACTAATGACATATTACTTTAGTATCCATGAGACATTTCTCCCTGGAAACTGTTTAAAATAAAACCCAAAAGTTTCAAAATTTTTTTCTTAGTAAACAGTTTCTTTGTATTATGATACTGCAGGGAGTTTGTGTTCAATTTTAGCAAATTTACAGCATTTTATGGGAAATATTTTGACTTTGGTCATCCAAACCTGTGTGAAAATTGTAGGTTGTTCAAATCACATGCTCATTTAATGTCACCTTAGAGTGTTTTCCAACATGAGGAGTCGATCCAATGTCCATAATTTCAAAGGATATAAATCTGGTAACCATAAAATGGTAAGCCAGCAAGGCCAAGTATGGAAACCATGTGCAGTGAAGCAAGCATGTTTCCATTTGGTCTCTGTATTCTTTATTCTCAAAAAAGCTTTTGCCTCCCCAAACAGATCTTGTCTTACTTGTGTCTGTTTTAAGTAACTAGCATATATGGTAAACCACCACACATGGTCAAAAAGACCATATCATTTAAGAGTGTGTGTAATTCTCCTGGAGTATTTTTAATCGAAATAAATGAGTCACAAACCCTAATTTAAGCACCACCTCCTCTGGGTTAAAAATATTTTTATATGCCTTTTATGCAAAATTGTATTAATCATGGGAAAAAAAGAAAAAAAGTATTGTATCTTTTCCCTGAAAAGAGAAACTATATGGCACTCATTTTATAAATCTGAGTAGTAATAGTTTTTAGTCTTAGAGACTGTATTGCAAGAACAAAAATGACTATTATGAAGCCTAAAAAAGTCTGCAGAATGTTATTAAACTGTCAGTACATTAAAAATTTGAAGAAATCTTTGCCAATGTGAGAGTGAGGCAATTGTATCTAAGTAAATGAATTAATGTCTATAAACAATTAGAACAATGCTAAAGTGTAGTTTATTATTATAATAATTATTTTTAACTATATTTTCCTCTTGGGCATCCTTTGTCCTCAATTTTATCTATAAAAGTGATTCTAGCATCACAGAAGTTTATGGTAGTATAATTGGAGGGAGTAAAAGATTCCAAATAATTTCCAAACCAATCAGAAATAGCTCTGTTTGATTTTTCTTGTGTATGCTGACTACAAAAACATTCCAAGTGTTGCCTCATCACCTGTCACCAACTGTTGCCATGTCTACTCAGATCTGCTTCAAGGCAGTATTTTGTACACGCCTGTGTACAGCCTGTGTACAGCCTGTATTGGCAGTTATAGGACATTATGCTAGCCCTCTGCCCTTTTTCTATGTGACAGATTTCTCCTTGGGACCATGTCACATGAGCGTCTCAGTTCATCATTTCACCCCACAGCTCACTCATCCCGTTTAGCATCACTCAACAAGCCTTTTGGAAGAGATCCAGCAAGCCACTGGACATTGATTTAATGGCATTTGGGAGTGGACATTTGGCCTAGTGGTTCAGACACCATATCAGAGTACTTAGGTTCAGTTCTCACTTCTAGCTCTGCTTCCTCACTCCAGCTTCTTGCTAATGCAGGCCCTGGGAAGGCAGCAGAGATGGCTCAAGTCATGGGTCCCTGCCACCTATGTGGGAGACCTAGCTCATGTCTTCAGCCCTGGTTGAAGATGCAGTCCAAGCATTTGAAGAGTGAGCTGGCTGATAGGAGTTTCTCTTCCTTTCTCTTTTTCTCTCTCTCACTCTCTCTCTCAGATAAGTAATTTGAAAAAATATGTTTATATTAAATTTTCTTTCGAGAAAGACATTGTTGTCAGCAAACTCTTGTGCAACCAACTTTCAACAGGTTGAGCAGCATAAGTAGGAAACATTTATTTTTTTCTTCATGGCTCTGATTCTGCAGTTTTCTGGTTTCAGATATTTTCCATCTCCTTTCTAATTTAATGTAAATTAAAACCTTCAGTCTTTGTTCTCTTTTAAAGTCCTCCTCTGCAACTTCACTTGGACCCGATTCCCAGTTCCACAGTGAGTGGAGGCAGGGGCATGTCTTGATCTTCCACTCCACCTTGCTCTTCCATCTCCATCCCAGGCATAGCACGCTGCCTTGAGTTCCCCTAAGACTGGGGTTGGAGAAAGGGATGAATGTTTAAAGACAAACAAATATTTTAAATTAGTATACACCATCGTAGCAAGTCCCATGGAATTTTCAGTGCTGTCCTTTAGAAAAGGAGAACACTTAAATTACATTCTAACCATCTTCGAAGCCTCTGTTGACTCCTCAGACAGCAGAATGGCCATTTTTAACACAGAGTGCTCTAGAGTGAAAGGAGAATACCATAGTTTCTATTGGTTCACTTATCTTCGTAGTTAGTTTAAACTTTATTAAGAATAAATTGGGGGAGAGCGGTGCTGTGGTGCAGCAGGTTAATGCCCTGGCCTGAAGAGCTGGCCTCCCATATGGGTGCCAGTTTGAGTCCCAGCTGCTCTACTTCCTATCCAGTAACCTGCTAATGTGCCTGGGAAAGCAGCAGACGATGACCCAAGTGTTTGGGTCTCTGCATCTATGTGGGAGACCTGAAAGAAGCTCCTGGCTCCTGACTTCAGATCTGCCCAGATCAAGCCATTGCATTGTGTCCCTCTGGAGAGTGGACCAGTGGATGGACAATATCTCTCTCTCTCTCTCTCTCTCTCTCTCTGCCTTTCAAATAAATAAATATCTTTAAAAATATATACCAATAGGGCTGGTGCTGCAGTGCGGCGGGTTAAAGCCCTGGCCTGAAGTGCCAGCATCCCATATGGGCATATGGGTTCCAGCTGCTCTACTTTCAATCCAGCTCTATGCTGTGGCTTGGGAAAGCAGTAGAAGATGGCCCAAGTCCTTGGATCTCTGCACCCACATGGGAGACCGAGAAGAATCTCCTGGCTCCTGGCTTCGGATTGGCCAGCTCCGGCCATTGTGGCCATCTGGGGAGTAAACCAGCGGATGTAGGACCTCTCTCTCTCTCTCTCTCTCTCTCTCTCTCTCTCCTCTCTCTGTTTAACTCTGACTTTCAAATAAATAAATGAATACACACACACACACACACACACACACCCCAATAGCAATCAGTAGTTCAAGAAGTCAATAGAAGACATTTCTCAAATGATGGAAGAAATAGGAAAGAAACTTTGTAAAACACCGCTCCATCATCAGTGACCCAGTTATGCTGGATGATGTTCTTAGTATCCTCCTCACATTTTGTGTAGTGGTTTTAAAATCTGCCCATAATCTTTTCTCTACTCCTCTCTTAAACAAGCAGAGCTGAACTTCCCTCTCCTGAAAGGTAGACTAGACTTACTGTTTCACTTCCAACCAACATGGCAGAATTGATGAGCTGTGACTAGGTCAAAAAAGTCATTGAGGGGCCAGTCTTTCCCTTTGGTCACTGGCTGTGAGAGAAGCCAGCTGCTGTTTTCAGAATAGTCAAGAATCCCTATAAAGAAGCCCATGTGGTAATGAACCGAGGCCTCTGATAAAGAACCATGGGAGGGAGGCATCTTAAAAGTGGGTCCCAAAGCCCCAGATAAGCCTTCACCTGACAGCTCCAGAATCTCATCTAACACCTCAGACCACTGACTTACAGAAACTGGGATTTAATAAGTGTTGTTTTAAGTCAATCAGTTGGGGGTAACTTGTCACATAGTAATAGATAACTAACACAATGTGGTATCAGATGGATTTAGAGTCCCATGTCTTCTTTCCATGGAATATACATTCCATGTATAATTATAAGATATCAGTAATCAAAAACATATTTTTGACTAGAAAATATCCTTTTTAAAATGGCCTACGTATTCACTTGAACACAATTACTAATGCATAGATGGATTAGTACCCTACTCTTCATAAAATGACTACTTCTAACAGGAGTTATGGAGGATACACACTGGTTAACATAAGTACTTATTAGAGAATCATATCACAGTCTGTGTTCATGTGGGCCACTAGTAGGTAATGTAGAAAATCACTCACTGTGCAAAATTATTCCCCTCTCACTGATAGTTGAAATTAAAATGTTAAACCTTATTCCTATTTGAGATCAATTCAATGTTAAAATTCAAATAAATTGAGCTAAGATATATATCCCTTTATGTTATTTTGGATAAACCATTCTTTTAAGTATGAGTGAAGGATATGTAATTAGGATGTGGGCCAATTAGGAGGGAAAAAGAGAAATGAATTCAGAAGTCAGATTGCTAAGGAAAACTTCCCTGGCTTTCCAAATGTGCTATGGTTGGCCCTGGGCCCACTCAGGCTGTGTGAGTTAGACAGCTCCCATAAGGCAGAGATCAAGTTGTGTATCTGTTATGAATAGCAGCTAACCCAATCCAGTCAGTGGAGCACTAACTCACAACAAAATCATCAGGCACCAGGTAAAGTCAGATTCTATTCTAACAAGCACCTGTTAGACATGGAATTGTCAACAATATCACAAACAATTTTCTGTATATTTTCATTAGGGTCACCTAGAAACCACACAGACAACAAATGGTAAGACTGGTAAGACAAAACTTTATACAAGGAACAAAACCAAGCTCCTGGAGTGTTGGCAGTCTTAAAAAAAAAAAAAAGGTTGCCATCACTAGGCTGAGCTGTAGTTAATACGTGTGTGACAGAGAGAAGAAAGCTAAATTCTGCAGCAATTTGGGATGGAAAAACCAAAGGGATGTGATCACATACACAAAAAAAAAGACAATCAGAAGAAATGGGGCTATTGCAATAAGTTGAATCAATGGAGATCCATTTCCTATAAGAAGCAAAATCAAAAGCAAAAGACAGGCTATGCTATGAATCAGAAATAAGACAAGTCTCAGAGTGCGGCTTTGGCTGCAAGCAGAGAAGAGACCATGGAATTATGAATTCCATCTCCCTCAAATGAAGGAAATCTAACCTAATAGACTATAAAGGCATCTTCATGTCTGTGCGTGTGTGTGTGTGTGTGTGTGTGATATGTATGTATGTATGCGATATGTATGTAATCAGTGGGTTGTGTCCCACTCTTATCAGCATCCTGCCCAAAATATACATGTTCAATCTACTACCAGCTTTGGACTCATTTTTGGTGTTATTTTTACATTTTCAACTAAGTTACATTCTATATAATACAAAGAACATTTTTTCTGCATATCTAAAACTAAAATGCCATAGTAGATGTTTACTAAAGCCCTCATGGCTCTGAGTTTGACATAAAGAACACTTGAGACCATATAGAACAAGATGTCATCATAATCCAAATTGTAAAAAAACAAAACGGGGCCAACGCTGTGGCGCAGTAGGCTAAAGCCCAGATCTGCAGTGCCAGCATCCCATATGGGTGCCTGTTTGAGTCCTGGCTGCTCCAGTTCTGACCCAGCTCTCTTATATGGCCTGGGAAGATAGTGTAAGATGGCCCAAGTCCTTGGGCCCCTGCACCCACATGGGAGACCTGAAAGAAGATCCTGGCTCCTGGCTTTGGATCAGGTCAGCGCAGCTCCAGCTGCTGTGGCCCTCTGCTGAGTGAACCAATGGATGGAAGACCTCTCTCTCTCTCTCTCTCTCTCTCTCTCTCTCTGCCTCTCTGTAACTCCACCTTTTAAATAAATAAATAAATCTTTAAAAAAAAAACCCTTAGAATCCAGTAAAACTGATGTGAAAACATAAGATGTTTAGAAAAGAAGATATACATTACTTTGACCCTCCACACTTTTTCTAAAACCACAGAAACTAGGCTCTTTTTTAGAGTAGGAAAAGCCATTAGAGTTGATTTTTGCCAACTTTATGTTCAGACCATAAATGTTAGCATGACACTTAATACTTCTAGTTTATGGGGGAAATTATGACAGAATGCTTGCTACACACTAATATATATAGCCAGTCTGCAACATTGCTTTATTTTATTTTTGTAAAAATTTCAAATATGATTTTGATACTAAAAAGGATTCTACAATATAAATTATGGCTTCATGGCTTGACAGGAGGACCTACAAAACAGAGATCAGTTTTTGTCAAAATTAGTAAGATAGTTATTTGTTGCACATAAATCTGAATTTTATGCCCAACTTTCCATTATTTTCTAGGTGTATTCCACATATTTAATAGAATTGAGAGAGGACACACAGTAAGGGAGGATATGGTTTGTCATATGTATCATATTTCATAATTATATACTAAATTTAAATTGTGTATTTAGGATGAGAGCATGTTATGCAAGATAATTTCTTGGTTTCACAAAATTACAGGATGAAATATTTTTCTTCTCTAAATAATAACATTCTCAAATACTATTGCAGCTAACATCCAAAGCTGCTACATAGAAATCAAACAGCATATTAAACTACTCTCTGATGTAGTTCGCATTCAGACATCGTACCTTTGTATTCCTTTTACTAGTCATAGGTAGCCCCACCTACAGTACCTCTAATGCCAGAAGTAATCTCGCTTTAGACACAACAATAAACCCATCACTCTCAAACCATTTCCATTTAACATCATCATAAATCCATGGTCAGAATAAACATATATATTTAAAATTCCTCTTCGTCCACAGGAAAATAAGAATCTAGAGAATAACAGGTCATGTGAATAGCAAATTATTATGGTGAAGACAAGTCCAAATGTGATGGACCACTTGGAAGTAATCAAATTCAGTCTGCTTATCCATGTTCATTAGAAGACAGTGTATTAATTTTAAGAGAAATCTTATTCTTTTGCCTTTCAAAAATCCACAAAGCCAAGTTTGGAAAGACAGAACAAATCACAACAACCAAGACCTTGATTTAGTGGACACCTTCAAGATACTCTGTTTCAAATTCTATCTTCACAGATGAGGAAACTCAGACCCAAATTATTAACATAAATAAACACCCCCTTATGTGTGTACCAGAGACTTGAGCCTCAGTCCCTAAGGTGTTTTCCTAGTGTTCTTTCTTTTAAAAGCACCGGTATATTACACATATTCATGTAAAACAGTATTAGGGGCTGACATCGTGGATAGCAGGTTAAGTGCTGTCTGTGACTCCAACATCCCATAGGAGCACAGATAAGTCCCCATTGCTCAGCTTCTGATCCAGCTTCCTACTAATACTCCTAAGAAAGCAGCAGAAAATAGCCCAAGCACTTGGGCCCTGGTCACCCAGATTGTCAGAAGACTCAGGCAGAGCTCTAGGCCCCTTGCTTTGGCCTGGACCAGCCCCAGTGCAGGTCCAGACATTGTGGCCATTTAGGGAGTGAATGAGTAGATGGAAGATCAATTGAGCTCTGTTGCTCTCTTCCTTTCTCTAATTTTGCCTTCTAAATAAATACATAAATCTTTTTTCAAAAACTCTCTTGGGTTTGAAGTTTCTTATCCAAAATAGCATCGTACTCTCCAACATAAGTGACTACCACTCTGAATTTTAAGGTTTGCTGCACACAAGGGGCCAGTGTTGTGGTGTAGCAGGTAAAGCTGACCCTTGTGAGGCCGGCATCCCATATGGGTGCTGGATCATGCCCCAGCTGCTACACTTCCAATCCAGCCCACTGCTAATGCACCAGGGAAAGAAAAAGGTAGTCCAAGTGTTTGGGCCCCTGCAACCCACATGGGAGACCCAGATGAAGCTCCTGGATCCTGGCTTCAGGCTGGCCCATTCCTGGTCATTGCAGCTATTTAGAGAGTGAACCAGCAGATAGAAGATTCTCTCTCTCTCTCTCTCTCTCTCTCTCTTCCTACTCCATCTCTGCAACTCTTTCAAATAAAGAACACCAAGAGGGAAACCTGTTGGAGTGAGGTGGACACTATAGGAAACGGTGGCTTGATCAGCATAGCCCTGACTGTTAATGAACAACTTAATACATTATCCCTCTTAGTAGTTTTTTTTATCTGTTCTACTTAATATGACTGGTTTAGTTCTGTAATTGATGCACAGTTATTCTTAAGTGTTGAAAATTAACTGAAATGTGATCCCTGTTGAACATGGGAGTGGGAATGGGAGAGGGAAGAGATGTATAATTTGGGACATGCTCAGGCTGACTTGCCCCAGGTGGTGGAGTTGGAAGCATACCAGGGGATTCCAATTCAATCCCATCGAGGTGGCATGTACCAATGGCATCTCACTGTTCCAGGTGATCAATTTCAGTTCACAGTTGGTCATGGTGGAGGGACTGGGAGTCAAAGGGAGCACATAGACAAGTCTAGTACCTGCTAATGCTAACCGATGGAGTAAATAAAGGGGAGAGTGATCCAACATGGGAAGTGAGATACTCAGCAGACTCATAGAATGGCAGATGTCCTAAATAGCACTCTGGCCTCAGAATCAGCCCTAAAGGCATTTGGAGCTGGCTGAAAAGCTCATGAGAGTATTTCAGGCATGGAAAGCCAAGACACTCTGGCAAAAGATCTCTGCGAGTGAGATCCCAGTGGAAAGAACAGATCATCAAAGAAGGAGGTACCTTTCTCTGAAGGGAGGAGAGAACCTCCACTTTGACTATGACCTTGTCTAAACAAGATAAGAGTTGGAGAACTCAGAGGGCTTCCATAGCCTTGGAAACTCATGACTGGAGCATAGGGAGATTACTGATGCCATAGACAGGAGTGTCAATTGGTAAAGTCAACAACAGGAGTCACTGTGCACTTACTCCTCATGTAGGATCTCTATCCTTAATGTGCTGTACATTGAGATTTAATGCTATAACGAGTACTCAAACAATATATTTCACTTTGTGTTTCTATGGTGGTGCAAACTGTTGAAATCCTTACTTAATGCATACTAAACTGATCCTCTGTAAAAAAAAAAAAAAAAAAAGGAAATTATCAATTCCCAACTTGACTCTCACTGGGATTAAACATGACAATAGGTCTGCTCTGATTTCATCATCATTTAAAAAAAAATCATCTATTATTTTTCACTTTATGTTTCTGTGTGGGAGCAAACTGTTGAAATCCATACTTAATGTATACTAAGCTGATCTTCTGTATATTAAGAGAATCGAAAATGAATCTTGATGTGAATGGAAGGGGAGAGGGAGTGGGAAAGGGGAGGGTTGTGGGTGGGAGGGACGGTATGGGGGGGAAGCCATTGTGATCCATAAGTCGTACTTTGGAAATTTATATTCATTAAATAAAAGTTAAAAAATAAATAAATAAATAAATAATACAATCTTTACAAAAAATCTTTGCTGTATACAGGCACAGACAAGATTGCTATTGCTTGGTGTTGCCTGTGTTTATGTTTATATAACTGGAATAATTTCAAATATATATATATCTGTCCCTTTTTTGCTAGTCATTGCATCATTTTGAGATTCATAAATATTCATGTGTGTAGTGGGTTGGCCCTCCTTAGACCTTTTCTACTCCATTATAAAGATTTTATTCAATTTTTCAAATTTCATAGAAAATTTTCCTGAGATTTTGACTGCAATTGCATTGAATCTAACATCAATATGCAGAGAAATCACATATTTATGGTATCCCGTGGCTCTAACATGGTTTATGTATATTATTCCTTGTATATGCCTTATCAATTTTTCTTTTTTTTATTTTTTGACAGGCAGAGTGGACAGTGAGAGAGAGAGAGACAGAGAGAAAGGTCTTCCTTTGCCGTTGGTTCACCCTCCAATGGCCGCCACGGCCGGCACACTGCGGCCGGCGCACCGCACTGATCCGATGGCAGGAGCCAGGTACTTCTCCTGGTCTCCCATGGGGTGCAGGGCCCAAGCACTTGGGCCATCCTCCACTGCCTTCCCTGGCACAGCAGAGGGCTGGCCTGGAAGAGGGGCAACCGGGACAGAATCCGGCTCCCCGACCGGGACTAGAACCTGGTGTGCTGGCCCCTCAAGGCGGAGGATTAGCCTATAGTACCTTATCAATTTTTAAAAATGTATAGCTTATTATGTAATGCTGTAGCATATCGTTTGTTGGATTTACCTACCAAAGTTCATATGTTATAATCACTATAAAAATGGTCTTTTTAAAATTGAAGTCTCTAATTGAATATAAAAATACAAGCCACTTTAATTTATTGATTTTATGTCTGATCACCTTGCTAAGCTTTCTAATTAGTTGATTAATATATGATATTATATATATATATCAACTGAATAATTCAGTATTTTTAAACCCTATAAAAATCTCAACCACCCACCCTTCAGATCTCTAACACAACACTAAGTAGAATTTGCGGCAATGGAAATCTTGTTATTCTTGATATAGGGACATATGTTAAAGAAATAATTACATAAAATGAGCAGAAAGTTACAAATTGAGAACTGTTGAAATAAAGCATTATTTAATTAAGTGATGCATCAGAAGGAGTTAATTAGCTAAAGTATAAAAGGAAAAGCTTTCAGACAAAGGAAGCCTGATGTACACTTTCCTGTAAACAGAGGAAGTGTGGTTAACAGAACTTGGAGATCAAGAGAGAAAGGCTATCAGCTGCGCTGGAGAGGCATGTTCCAGCCAGAGACTTCATGACCTGATAGGCAGGTTCCAGAAAAGTGAGAGTCTTTTACATGTTCCACGTGACAAGCTTTACACGATTGTTTTTCAACTTTAAAACATCAGCTATGTTAAAGCCTGTCGGTCATTCGCTGATGGGGTGTGTGTGTGTGTGTGTGTGTGTGCTTGTGTAGATAGAAAATCCAAAAGAATTTTCAGCAAATTAGTGCAACAGACTCTATCTGTAGTATCAAGAACTTATTTGAGAGGGCAGAGTGGGGAGCAGAAACCCAGTTAATAGAAAGTTACAATTATTTGGACAGCGATCACAGAAGCTCACATTTTGGTGATGGAGAGGAAATAAGAGAATCAATTAACTAATCAAAAATATATCAGAATAAACCATTAATAATATCCTCCAGTTAAAGACCATTATTGGTCAAAGTTAGGAGTTCAAATAGAATAATCTACTTTATTTCTCACCTTCTTTCTCAGCTTTTCAGTTTCCTATCCCCAAATCATATATAGAATTGTTTCTCATTTGGAAAACAAAAACCAGGGCCAGTGTTTTGGCTTAGCAGGATAAGCCACAACCCACAACACTGGCATCCCATTTGGGTGGCAATTTGAGTCCCAGATGCTTCACTTACTATCCAGCTCCCTGCTAAGGGGCCTAGGAAAGCAGTGGAGGATGGCCCATGTGCTTGGGCCTCTGCACTCACATGGGAAACCCAGATGAAGCTTCTTGCTCCTGTCTTCAGTCTGGCCCTGCTCCAAACACTGCAGGCATTTGGGGAGTGAACCAGCAGAAAGATGATCTCTCTCTCTCTCTCTCTCTCTGTCCTCTCTCTGTCTCTCACTCTGCCTTTAATTAAAATAAAAATAATTTTTTAACAAAAGCTGTCATGTATAGCAATATATTTAGGGATAGATGCTACAGTAAGGTAGTTAATGTCTCCCCAAAGATATCCAACCCCTGGGGCATATGAGTGTTTTATTACCCTTATAAATAAGGGAAGCTTATTTATATGATTGAATAAATGATAACGAGACGGAAATATAATTCTGCAATATCCAGGTGAGAGCAATGTAATTGCTAGGCTTCTTAACAGGACAAAGAGGGAGAAAGGAGAGTCAGAATAGGAGAAGGAGCTGTGAGACTGCATCTATTTGGCCACAGGCAAAAACATAAGGCAACTCAGTAGCTAAAAAAGGCAAGAGATAATTTTCCACTAGAATCTCTACAAGGAACCAAACCTGCTGATTCATTATAGACGCCTGTCCTCTAGAATTCTATGATACAAATTTGCCTTGTTTTAAAACACCAAGTAGGTGGTAATTTGTCATGGCATCAATAGAAAATTACAGGAGACAGAAGGGGCTATAAAGTCAAAGCAACAATAATTAACAGTAATTAAAACAGCATGGTCCTCACATAGAAACAGATCCATGGACCAATGGAACAGAATAGAGGCCCTAGACATAAATGCATGCATCTACAACCAAGTGATCTTTAATAAAGGTGCCAAGGACAGACATTGGAAACAGAATAACCATTTTAATAAATACCTAAATCTGGTCAAATAGCATATCCACAAACAGAAGAATGATACTAGATGTCAATGTCACCATGCACAAAAATCAACTTGAAATGTATTAAAGAGATAACTATGAGATCCAAAACTTGAAATTATTAGGAAAAAAAAAGAGAAAACTCTTTAGGACATTGGAATGGGCAAGGACTTTCTGGACCAGACCCCAAAAATCACAGGAAAAAAATAACAAAACTAGAAAAATGTAATTTCTTTGAAATAAAGCACCTTTGCACAGCAAAAAAAGCAATAGAGTGAAGAAACAACCTACAGAATGGAGGAATATTTATATGTTATATATCCAACAGGCTGTAATGTCCAGAATACATAAGGAACTCAAACCACTCAATAGCAAAAAACAACAACAAAAAATCCAATTAAAAAATGAGCAGTAGCTCTATAACAGACATTTTCCTAAGGAAGACATACAAATAACCAACAAGTACATGAAAAAGTGCCCAACGTCACTAATCATCATGGAAATGCAACTCCATGAGCTATCACCTCACTCCAGTAAGATTAGCTTTTTTTTTTTTTTTTAAGATTTTATTTACTTATTTGAGAGAGAGAGAGTTATAGACAATGAGAGGGAGAGACAAAGAGAAAGGTCTTCCATTTGCTGGTTCATTCTCCAAATGGCTGCAACAGCCAAAGCTGTGCTGATCCAAAGCCAGGAGCCAGGAGCTTCTTCCAGATCTCCCACGCGGGTACAGGGACCCAAGCATCTAGGCCATCTTCTACTGCTTTCTTGGTCCATAACAGAGAGCTGGATCAGAAGAGGAGCAGCCTGGACTAGAACCTGCACCCATATGGGATGCAGGTGCCGCAAGCAGAGGATTAATCTACTGAACCACAGTGCCAACCCCAAGATTAGCTTTTATCAAAAACAGAAACAAAACAAAACAAAAAACGGATTTAGCAAGGATATGGAGAAAAGAGAACTCTTGCATACTGTTGGCAGGAATTTAAATTAGTACTAGTACAGCCATTGTGGAAAATAGTAAGGAGTTTCCTCAAAACACTGAAAATACAACTACTGTCTCACCCAGAATCCCATTCCTGGGTATGTGTCCAGAGGAAATGAATTGTATCTGATGAAGAGGCATCTGCACTCCCATGTTATTGCAGCACTGTTTACAAAAGCAAGTAAATGGAAACAACCTAGGAGTGCATCCTCAATGAATAGATTAAAAATGTTGTACAAAAACACAATAGAATACTACTCAGTCATAAAGGGAATCTTGTCATTTCCAACAGCATGGATGAAACTGGGTGTCATTATGTTATGTGAAATACGCCAAGCACATAAAGCCAAATATCACATAATATCACTCCTACATGGAGTCTAAAAAATAGGTGATCTTATAGAATTCAGAAATATAATGCTGGTCACCAGAGGCTGGGGTGGGGTTAGGAGGGAGGATTGGGAAAAAGATTTATTAATGAGTATGAGATGATAGCTAGTGTTCTATTGTATGGTAGGTTGACTATAGATAATGTTAATATTCTATACATTTCATTATGTTTAAGAAGTCAAAAGATAGGATTTTGGATGCTTTCACTACAGAGAAATGTTAAATGCTTTAAAGGATAAATATATTTATCCCAATTGGACATTACATAATATAAACATGTAACAAAACATCAGATAGTAACCCATAAATATGTACAATTTTTATATCTGTTAAAATATTTTTAATTCAAAAAGATTAACCCAGATTAATTTTTTATCATAAATAACGACGATTGAGGACATTCCAAAGTTATGGAAGAAAATCTATAAAAGACCTCAGAATTTGTTCCAGCCTAGATGTCTACTCCCAAACAAAACTAAAACTGGTGATTCTGTGGTTTATTTTAAAGTAGTTGTAGAGATAAGAACTACTCTGCCACCATCAGTAGCCATTCAGTGTACTCCATGTATCTTATTTCTATGTCTTTTCTGGATGATTTGAGTTCTAACAGTCCAAATCCAAGTTAAATGATCTTTCTGAGATAAATTTCCTAATTTAACAGTAAGTAAAAAACACCTCTTAGAACAGCTAATTGTGATCTGGATAAATATGTTTTATAGGGCATAGTATTATTAGAAAAACATAATTTATTTCAGGGGGGTTCTGTTTAAATATCCTTCAGAAGTGAAAGGACTGACTCCCTTTCAGGTATTGTGGTTGTATAAGAAAATTACCCCCAGACCAAGTGGCATAAAATAACCTAGCCTCAGCTAAAAAATTTGGGCTAGGGTCTGGAATCAAATCAAGACATAGTCACTCACATACTTGACAGTTGATGGTGGCTGTCAGCTGAGAATTTGGCTGCAGCAGTAGCCTGGAACAATTACATTTGGCCTCTCCATGTGGCTTAGGCTTACCTCTCAAAGGTAAAAATCCCAAGAGAGAGAGAGAGAGCAAGCAAGAAACCATATCCCCTTTTAGAACTGTCATGTTGCAAGAAGAGTATGTGGTATGGACTATGAGAGGGCACATCAAAAAGTTTGTGAAAAGTAGAATCAAAAGATAAGCTTAGGGACCAGTGCTATGGCGCAGCGGGTTAATGCCCTGGTCTGAAGCACTGGCATCCCATATGGGCACCATTTCTAGTCCTGGTTGCTCCTCTTCAGACCCAGCACTCTGCTATGGCCTGGGAAAGCAGTAGATGGCCCAAATCCTTGGGCCCCTGCAACCATGTGGGAGACCTGGAAGAAGCCTCTGGCTCCTGGCTTCAGATCGGCGCAGCTCCGGCCATTGTGGCCATCTGGGGAGTGAACCATCAGATGGAAAATCTCTCTCTCTCTCTGCCTCTCCTCTCTCTGTGTAACTCTGTCTTTCAAATAAATAAAATACATTTAAAAAATAAGCTTAATGCAAAATGTTTTTTTGAAATCCACACATAGCTTTTTCATCATACGCATTTTTCCTGAACTTTTTCAAAATCACTCATACATTGATGCAATCCTTATAAAAATGTTACTACAATCTTCCTCTGTCTGGATTCCGTCAAAGGATATCATTGCTAGGAAACAATAATATTTAACTAATATCAATAGGCTTAGATGGAGTAATAATGTGACAAACATATGTGAAGAAGAGAAACATCTTTCTTATTTTAAATATTATTTATACAGTATCCACAACAAGAAAATTACACAGTTGTATGGAGTTTTACACAGACAATAACTGAGGATAAATTGCAAAGCACAAATAATCCTGATTTGAAGAGAACATTCCAATAAACCATTGTATACAGAAGCAAATGAACAGCTGCCACCGTACAGTGAGATCACTAAATGGTGAGATCACCACAGAGATGTGGAGAGATAGAAGCTTCTGTTACCATTCACTGCAGTGAAGGGTGCGTCTTCAAATGCTGGAGAGGTTTATTACAGATTCTTAGAAGACAGTGAAGGGGTTGTTAACATACAGATTGAGCTGCTAGATTGAGAACAACAACTTGGACTGAAATGACTCCAATATTTTCTGCTTTCTGAAATTACCAAAATGTATTATGTCATGGAAATATGATCTTCTATTTTTCTCAATTTTATTAAGCCTGGGTACTAAAAATAAGCCACAGAAATTAAAAAAGGATGAGACAACTACTCTTTCCTTAACCAAGTGAAGCATGTGGTTCCTAGTGGGTAATTAGATATATAATATCATTTGCTTCTCTTACTAATGCAAAGTGTAGTGGGGAGTTGTTGTTTTATGTAGCGACTGTCCCTAGCTCCAGTGACTTCTTCACAGAGCTTCCTCTCTACATCTACATAATTTTTAAAGAAACTTAATTCTAAAATGATTTTAATCCTCTGGCCAAAATCGGTTGATACAGACAAGAAAGTCATTCTTCAGCATTCAGGAAATTCAACTCAAAGAAGTTTCTAGTGGCAGCAACTGTGAGTAAGATGTAGAGCTGAGTGGTAGGGTTGTCATGTTTGGGACCACAGGTAAATGATGAAGCACAGAAAGCAAAGTGGACATGAAAAGAGAGTCTGATTTCATTTGTGTTCTGACAATTCTCTTTTTTAAAAAAATATTTATTTAATTTTTTTGATCATCTGAGTTATATATAGAGAGAGATAGAGAGAGGGAAAGACAGAGATGGAGAGAGAGAGAGAGCATCATCCATCCACTGATTCACTCCTCAGATGGCTGCAATAGCCAGGCTGGGCTAGGCTGAAGCAAGGAGCCAGGAGTTCTTTCGGGTCTGCCACATGAGTGCAGGGGCCCAAGCACTTGGCCCATCTTCTGCTGCTTTTTCCAGGCCATTAGCAGGGAGCTGGATTGGAAGTAGAGCAGCCGGGACTCCAATTGGCACCCTATGGGGTGCAGGTGTGAAAGGCAATGGCTTCACCCACTATACCACAACGCCACCCCTCTGGTTATTTTTGAGACACAGTTGCATCATTGTGCATGGGGTCTCTGAGATGCCCAGTGCATTAGCCAGTAACTACCCACTGGGTTGCAAGAAACAGAAAGTCAATCAGCAATGCCATCCATGTTGTTTTGGTTTTTCCCAGATTACACAAAGTCCGAGGCTGAGGTAAGGACACTGTTAAGGACACTAATTCCCACCGTCAGTCCTACTGTACTATCCTTAGAATTAGAGAATTTGTCATAATGAGGAGACTGTGGTGCCTCTTAGGTTTGGTGATGCTCTGTCAGGTACTATACCTGAATCTCAGACAGAAAGAAGAACTGGCAAAGGCCGAAGTATAATGTTTCCAGGACTTCCAGCAGGACATATGTCCCCCACTCCCCAGCTACACAGTAGACTGAACTTGGGATTTTCTTATTTTCTATGCTGAAGATTTGGCACAGGAACAATTTCAAAATTTGTGACTGATCACAAATGAAAAATATCTGGTATACCTCGGTGTACTTTGACTTAAGTACCTATGATTTTATTTATCCCAAGTTTCTGAAACTTGGAAGAAAATATACAAATGGATTTAATCTCTAGTATTTATTTTTAAAGTTTACAGTGACAAATACACTGTATCTCATCCCTTGCAATGATCTTGATGTCTCAATCATCACGCCAAAAACTAATGGCTAAAGTGAGCATATTAAACACAAGATGCAGGTCATATCTTGAAGTAAATACTTTTTAGAAGAGTGATAGAAGTGGTTTAAATACAGGGGCAAATATAGTAACAATATTTCTTACAAATCTAGCTTTCATCGGTTCTTCTCTTCTTATAAGACACTACCTTCCCTCTGAGAAGATTCTTATATAAGATCCAACATCTTCTCTACTTCAAGAAAAAAATCCACATCAAATGCTTGGTACAGTGTCCAACTCAGGTTAAGTCCCCAACAAATGTTAGTTCTCATTATTAAACTTGATGTGAATGGAAGGGGAGAGGGAGTGGGAAAGGGGAGGGTTGCGGGTGGGAGGGATGTTATGGCGGGGAAGCCATTGTAATCCATAAGCTGTACTTTGGAAATTTATATTCATTAAATAAAAGTTAAAAAAAAAACAAAACTTGATTCTACATTGGAGCTCTAGAATTAGCCCCAGGTTCTTGTTTGCATTTACATCGTGGATAGTTCTCCCTTGAAGCTTGGCATCACTCATCATCTTTCCACCAAAAGCAGATTTTCTTTCCATTTTCTGCATGAAGACACAATGAACGTGGCCATCTGCGCTGGTGTACACATCGCTGCAGGCTCTCTAGTCTTCTGTTTTTCTTCTCATCCTGCAGATCACTTGTCTCGAACATGATTTTAAGCTTACCGTTTTCTGCCCTGACATCCAGAACGCACCCTGCCTTGGCTTTCTAACTAGCTTCTAACTTGCTTCTTTCTTCGCCATGTTTGCCTACATGTCTTAGGCCCTAAGACATGCCTCTTGTCTTCAATATTTAACACAGTGATTCCAAACAGAATCTCCTCAGGGTGATCCTCTGATCCTCCTCTTATTCTTACTGACTTGTCTGAACATAGGAATCCCAACTTAGAACCTTGTGGATGATCAAAACTCACATCCTTCTTCATGCTTTTGTTCATGCCCTCCACTGATTTCCATGTTACATTAAAGATCAGCTGCATAATTTGCAGAGGCCCCTGCAAAATGAAAATGTGGAGGTTCTTATTGAAAAACATTCAAAACAGAGCATTAAACCAAGTATGGGGCCCTCCTCGTGCGGGATCCTGTGTGACTCCCTAAGTCATGTCCATGAAGCTGCCTTGATTCAAGGACTGTTGGTATGTATTTTTCTCATACTACAAAGTACTTTCTAGCCAGTCTTTCTGAAATCAAATGTCTGGTTGTCTTATATAATTTTCCCTTGCTCATTTGACACAAATAAACATATTCTAAACTAAACTGTGTGTCTTCCTAACTTATATGTCATTACTCTTATGCATTTTCCCTATTCTCCTAATGCCACTGGCTATGTCCTGCCTCTGCCCTTTCACTCTTTCCCTCAGTCTGGAAACACTATAACTCATTCTGCCAGTACAAATCAATGTATCAAGTCAGGCCTAGGTAAAATTTATCCCATCCACTGGTTAATTCCACTTTGCCCTCAGGTAAAATAATTATCCTTCCTCTGAAGGCTCATAGCTTTTATTTTCTGTGCTCTACAAGTAACTATTAGCACTGTCCTGTGTATAAGGTTCCTTTCCCCATCTTAGGATGGGGCTCTATCTTCATGCCATGCATTTAATACCTGCACTGAATGTCTAAATGGTTTTGAACCTAATTATTCTGAACTACTCTACAAAGAAGGCCTTTAACTCTAAACATACAAATGCCTTTTTTTTTTTTTCAGGAAAGGTCAGAAGGAGCACTTCTGTTTGTTCTTTCTTTAGAATGAAACCAATATGTTCATGTGCAGCATGGGGAGAGGGAGGGAGAGAAAAATAGAAGAGTGGATTGGAAGTAGTCCCAGTTCCTCTTAAGTTGGGAGATATCCAAGCTTCTTAATTTATTGGCAGTGTCTCCTCCAGGTTTTGGACATATAAATCTGCCTGTAAACACAAAATGCATTCCAACGAAAAGTGGGTTAGGGATTCAAATACATATTAATGAATTTGTGGTTTCTGTTAATGGATCCATTAATGAAGATAGCAAAAAGTGCACTGTATAAAATGAACTTGAATGAAAAGAAATGAATGAACTAACAAAAGTCCTATTTTTTCATCTTAGAGAACTGATAGTTTCTGAAATGTACACTCAGCAACATTGGGGCTTCCATTCATTTATTTGCCATGAATTCTCTTCTATTGCAGACTTGAATTTAAACACTAATATAACATAATCTAAATTATGAATGGCGGCCAAAAGAAAACCATTTCTTTTATTTTTAATTAAAAATTGTTTTTATTAACATATAATACTTGGACATTTTTATAGGATATTATGCAATAATTTAACACAAATATGTAGTGTAGGTTAATCAAATTGAAAGAAAATCATATCTTCCTGAAGAGGTGGGTGGATCCTTGTCTCTGAAATGGGACATGGGGTGGGAGCAGTGGCAGCAATAGAAATAAATCATGTGGTGATTAAGCAGAAAATACCAAGAGGAAAAGTCATAAAAAGACCTTCCCAGGTGTTGGAATCTGGCTTTCACCTCCCCTAGGAGAAATCCGTACTGAGAAACCAGGGACTGCAGCAGCCAGCAGTGGGTAGGTGGGGATCAGAGTCCAGAGCCAGAACATCTGTTAGGGGGTGTCATCTGTTTGCAAGACATTAAAAGCAAGAGAGTAAAGACAGGCGGAGCCAGAAAGATGCTAAATTTACTGCAACTGGGGAATCCAGGTTTAGTAAACAGAACTGCCCCTGGGAGATTGTTCAGATTAAGAAACAATGTACTATTCTCCAAGTCCTACTTTCATTTATTTTCTCTTAGAATGAAAAGCCAATGTGGAGACCCTGAAGAATTCTTTTAAAGCCAACCAGTCCTCACAAGGAATCTCGTGATCACATAAAAGAGTAAAACACACGAGGTTGTCTTTAAAGCAGAACAAGCCTATACTAAACAAGTAGGTGATTATCTAAAGTACCTGTGGAAGCTAGCATCCAGCACAGCAGGGGAAGTCTCCTCTGGTGACACTTGGAGCCCTTCTCAGAGGTCCAGTTTCACATCCCAGCCCCTCCCATTCTGGTCCAGCTTCCTGCTAATACAAACCCCGGGAGGCAGCAGGTGATGACTCAAGTATTTGGGTCCCTGCCACCCATGTGGGAGACGTGGATGGAGTTCCTGGCTCCTGGCTTCAGCCTTGCCCAGCCCTACGTATTACAGGCATTTGGGGAGTGAACCAGTGGATGGAAGACCTTTCTCTGTCTCTGTCTTGCAAACAAAATGAAAGTAAATAAATAAATGTTTTAAACTGACATAAAATGCCATTAGGAGAAATGCTGTCTCTTATTTCTCTGCCTCCTCTACTTTCAGAACTGAGAGAAGAGCACAGAGGAGGGTCAAGGGGGGAGACGGAGACAATCTCTACATTCAGAAAACAAAAGCATGCTTCCTTTTCCCTCTGCCTCAATCATAATTTTGATAAGCTTGCCTTCAACGGCATTAAAAATAAACATTTAACAAGAAAAGGCCATGGGAAAAGCCTCGTTACCATACCAGAAAGTCATTTATCTAAACTACTTGCATTCAGTTTTTCAGAATCTGGTTACATTTCTGGTCATAGGTAGAAATTTGGTAATGCAGACAGCCAAGCTCTTTGGTCAATGTAGTGATTTCCTGGAGGTGATCTCATTCCTGTGTGACTTCCTTTTGTGTTTATATGATGTACCTCAATGGAAGGAAGGAAAGAATGTGATGACAATGTCCCACAAAGGTCACTGGTGGCAAAAGTGATACATTACCAAGATGTGGGTGAACATCATGAGTGCCACCAGAATGTTAGCATAAATCAGCAACATTCGCAGCTGCACACTTTGGAAAGTGTGAATAGTGAGGATGAATTACAGAGGATGAGGAAACTCCTAGAGAAAAGTCAGACAGCCAATGTCAATCGGGACCCATGAAAGCCCTGGTAGGCAGGCAGGCAGTGCACCGAGATGTAAAGGGCTGCCTGTAGGGGGTACTTGAGGAACAAGGGCTCTTGAGCTATGGCAATAAAAAGTAGCATCCAACATGGCATACCTACTCCTTAAGAAGGAGAAAACCAAATAACAGACTTCATAACCATCCTTTTGTAAACTGTGGATAGTATTTCCTTTTTTGGACCTGTTAAGTGTAAGCTGAAGGGAAAAATCATAGCCGTCTCTGAGAAACCTTCAAGAAAGGCATTCAGATCCCAATGCACATGTAGACCATTCTTCCTGCTGGACCTCTGCTCCCTGGAGGGAAGCAACCGAGGTACTCAGGCCTAAAGGAAGGATTAAGGGGTAGATTTCCAGACAGGGGTTTGGCCTAGAGGT
This sequence comes from Oryctolagus cuniculus, assembly GCF_964237555.1. Classification (NCBI taxonomy): domain Eukaryota; kingdom Metazoa; phylum Chordata; class Mammalia; order Lagomorpha; family Leporidae; genus Oryctolagus; species Oryctolagus cuniculus. The sequence continues at coordinate 98,264,607 of NC_091436.1, forward strand.
TAGGACGCCTGGGGGGTGACATCTGAATCCCTTATCAAGTGCTTGGGTACAAGTGTCAGCTGTGCTCTGACTATTCCAGCAGCTCAGTGATGCAGAATCTGGGAGGCACAGGGATGATGGAAGCAGTCAGATTCCTGCCACCACAGGGGAGCCTGCATTGAGTTTCCAGCTCCCAGCTTGCCTGCCCAGCCCCAGTGATTTTGGACATTTGAGGATTTAATTTAAGGATTGATTTAGAGGTTTCTCCTCTCTCTCTGTCTCTCCCACTCTCTCTCTCTCTCTCTGTCTCTCTCTCTCTCTTTCTCTCTCCCTCTATCTCTTTATCTCTCCCTCTCTCTCTGTCTCCTCCCCACCCTCTTTCTTTCCCTCCCCATCCCTTCTCTGCCTTATAAAAATAATTGTTTAAAAAGATTTCTTTGTTTATTTAAAAGACAGAATTACAGAGAGAGAGGGAGAGACAGAGATCTTCCATCTACTGGTTCCATCTCCAGATGGTTGCAACAGCTGGGGCTGGACCAGAGCAAAGCCAGGAACCTGAAACTCTGTTCAGGTCTTTCACATGGGTGGCAGAGGCCCAAGCATTCAGGTCGTCTTCCACTGCGTAATCAGGCACATTAGCAAGAAGCTGTATGGAAAGTGGAACAGGTGGGACTTGAACAGTCAGTTATATGGGATGCTAGCATTGCAGGTGGTAGCTTAACCTACTGCACCAAATTGCTGGCACCAGAAATACGGTTTATTTTGGTTTTTCTTTTTATAAAGACCATGTATTATAACATAGCTTTTAGAATTGTTTAGGTGCAAGAGTGAGAAGATGGAATATTCATTTTTTAAACTTTGTTACATTTTGCTTTTTGAAATTATAGTATTTCAGCAGTGTTTGTATGTCTCTCTGACCCCAAGTAGCTTCTGTGTCATCTGGGTAAAAATAGAATAGTACTTTAAAATTAGAGTGAAAAGATTTAATATATCATGTACTAGATTTAAAATGCTATCACTCCTTAAGTACCTTAGAGGCAGCTAGCCACAAGTTTGCATAATTATTTTGGCTCCCAAAACAGGGGAAGATCTATCCTAATACAAGATCAGTGTTCAACGTAGTGAGATTATTTTTAAAAAGATTTATATATTTATTTGAAAGTCAGAGTTACACAGAGAGAGGAGAGTCAGACAGAGAGAGGGATCTTCCATATGCTGGTTCACTCCCCAGATGACTGCCAAAGAAGAGCTGCGCCAATCCGAAGCCAGGAGCAAGGAACTTCCTCCGGGCTCCAACATAGGTGCAGAGGCCCAAGGACTCGGGCCATCCCCCACTGCCTTCCCAGGCCATAGCAAAGAGCTGGTTCGGAAGTGGAGCAGCCAGGTCTCTAACCAGCACCCACATGGGATGCCAGCGCTTCAGACCAGGGTGTTAATGTGCCATAGTGCTGGCACCTAGGGAGATTCTAAGAGTCGCTTTACTGATCAAATGCTCTCCACTGCAGAGTAATCTCTATGGGTTCTCCCCACTTTAGAAGAGGTGTGAAAGAGAAGCCAGATAGATAAGCTAATTAGATCACATAGAACCACCCACATTTCCATCAAAAAGTGGCAATGTCAAAGCTAAAATCAAAACCACAATGAGGTTCCACCTCACCCCGGTTAGAATGGCTCACATTCAGAAATCTACCAACAACAGATGCTGGTGAGGATGTGAGGAAAAAGGGATACTAACCCACTGTTGGTGGGAATGCAAACTGGTAAAGCCACTATGGAAGTCAGTCTGGAGATTCCTCAGAAACTTGAATATAGCCCTACCACAGGACCCAGCCATCCCACTCCTTGGAATTTACCCAAAGGAAATGAAATTGGCAAACAAAAAAGCTGTCTGCACCTTAATGTTGATTGCAGTTCAACTCACAATAGCTAAGACTGGAACCAACCCAAATGCCCATCAGCAGTAGACTGGATTAAGAAATTATGGGACATGTACTCTATAGAATACTATACAGCAGTCAAAAACAATGAAATCTGGTCATTTGCAACAAGATGGAGGAATCTGGAAAACATTATGCTGAGTGAATTAAGCCAGTCCCAAAGGGACAAATATCATATGTTCTCCCATAAAAGAGGTAGTAGAGACAGAACTGGGCTGTTTGAATATGGCATCTGCATTACCAACCTCATCCTCACAGCACCTGTTTTCTCCTTCAATGAGGTCTCTCTGTCCTGAGTGTAGGAACTGGTTACACCTCAGAACTAACACTGAAATAAAAGGTAGGAAAAACTTAAATTGTATGTTTAACCATTTGTAAAAACACAACTGCTATGTACTAAGAAATGTAACTTCATACAAGAAATACGATTTACACACAGTTAGCAACTATTTTGCACACTACCTTATACAATTGTCAGGTTGGCACAATTTGTACAGGATTAATATTATGTAATGGTTTTAATGTTTATCCATTACATATCTCAATGTAAAACATGGGCAAAATAAATCACATGAGCTTAGAAAATCAAACATTTGTGGCAGCATTAAAACCACTGGAATGGATATGCATATACATTTCCATGGTTATCATCCTGCCTTTACTGGTTTTAATAGCCTATATGTTTTCCCAAGTAAATGTTGATTTCTCTGAAACTACAAAATGATTAGTTGGTAAATATTTGAAGGAAATTATATTTGGGAACCACGAAAAATAAAACAATCTAGTAATTTTCCATCAGATAATTTTTTCCAAAGCTTTATTTGCTCTCAGATAATACCGTATGTTTTGAATTTTAAATTTTAGACTTGGCATGGCTGTATCCCAATGAAAAACACATTCTTTTGTAAGAAAAAGCTTTGTTAGCAGAGTGGACAGAAAGTATAACCATAATGAAAAATCATGTTCTTTGTCAGATAGAATCTCTGCCATATTTAGCCATCTGAATGCTATGATTTGATGTCTACCAAAAGAAAACTTACAAATTATAACAAGAAGTTTTTTTGTCATTTTCCTACCTCATTGCCAAAATTGTTATGGTCAGTCACTGCTCTGGATTGGATAAAAGGCAGTTATCAAATCACAATTGTTGCCTTTGAAGAAAATAGTAGCTGTCAATAACTAATGCCTTAGAGATGGTTAAGCTATCATAGTAGCCACATGGGGGTGAAACATATCATATTTGAATACTAAGGAATGAAAGTAAATTTTGGAAGCATAAAGAACTAGTAAACAGTAGTGAATGAGTTGCTACTAGGGAACTGGAAGAGTATTAAAGAAAGCTGCAACAATTGATTGTTAATTTTGCTTTTAGTTTCCATTGTGCTCTTATATCTCATCCTTAATACAATCCACCTTTAGTTATCACTATTTAGTTTGCACGCTAGAAAAACTCACTCAGAGTAATTATCATAATATTAAAGAAAAAGAGAAAACTAATTTCAGTATTAAACTTTAGAAAGCTTAAAATATGCTACAGTATCGAAATAAATGATAAAATATAATGTAAGATTACTGAGTATCAGAAAGTTTCAGCAAGAAATATCAGATGCTTATATAACTCTGTAATGGGAATACTGTTTAACCTTTTTTTGTTCTTGAGGAAATTGCTATAGAAATATCCAACTGGACTGCTAGAGAATTTTTTACAACAGGACTCAAATAGATATCCCTCCCAAATTTTGAGTCAGGCCAATACAATATGTCCTTGAGGACAGGTGTAAAACAAAAGGAAAATATATGAGTCTGATCTCATTATCATAACAAATATCTGACACAGGCTAATTATGTAAAGAGAGAGGTTAATTTGGTTCTTAGTTTGGGATACTGAAAGTCCAAACAGAATGGTGCAGGCTCTGGTGAGAGCCCTGTGACAAATGGCAGGAGTGTGCACAGGGGAAGAAATCACACTCAAAACTGCAAGCCAGAGAGCAAGGTGGGGACAGTCTCAGGCTTTTATTACAACTCCCTCTCACAGGAGCTAACCAAAGTTCTATTGGAAATACCTTAGTCCTTTTGCAGGCACGTCCCTACCTACAGACCTACTATTTTTTTTTTTTTTTTTTTTTTTTTTTTGACAGGCAGAGTGAACAGTGAAAGAGACAGAGAGAAAGGTCTTCCTTTGCCGTTGCTTCACCCTCCAATGGCCGCCACGGCCAGCGTACTGCGCTTTTCACTCTAAGCCAGGTGCTTCTCCTGGTCTCCCATGCAGGTGCAGGGCCCAAGGACTTGGGCCATCCTTCACTGCACTCCCTGGCCACAGCAGAGAGCTGGCCTGGAAGAGGGGCAACCGGGACAGAATCTGGTGCCCCTACCGGGACTAGAACCCAGTGTGCTGGCGCCGCAAGGCAGAGGATTAGCTTAGTGAGCCGCGGCGCCAGAGACCTACTATTAACCTCCAGTTCTTAAAGTTTCCATTAGCTCTCCCATCAGCACAGTGGAAATCAAACTCCCAGCACACGAACTTTTTTTTTGGTGGTGGTGGTGGGGGCGGGGGTATACACTTAAACTTCCTCCAAAGCCTAGCAATGAAAAAGGCAAGAAAGGATAAACCTTTGTCCCTGAACTCCTCATCCCATGATTAGAAATGTAGAAGTTGTCCACGGTTAAGTGATTCCAGGCCCTAGAACTCATTTCACTCCCTGAACTTTTCAGTTATATGGAGAATAATGCTCTTCTGCAGTGAGTCGAGAAGAATGTAAACACCCTGCCAAATCAAGTTGCAAAAAAGATAGAAAACCAAACTATTGGTGATCACACATGCTCTTTTTGATCATTTGACATCATGATTACTTTTATAAAGGCCACTTGGAAGTACTTATCCAATAAAGAATGTGAACTCTATATCCAAGAAGGAAAAATAAGGTTGTGCCAAAAATCAAATCTTACCAGATATGGTAAAGTAAAATCTGGCAGGTAAGACAAGGAAAAAAAAAAGAAATGCTTATTAGATTCGGAGGGCGCTCAGACAAATAAACCATATGTTGTTGTTTTTTCTAAAATCCAAAGTCTTAGGCCTGCATTTTAATATAGCTTAAAGATTTTTAAATATATGTATTGTAAATATATGAGTACCATAAGGAAAAGTTATGTGAATGTCTATAATGTTCTTATCAATGAGCTCATTAGAAAAATAAATACTTCCCTGCTTCAAGTAGTCAAAGCAACTAGTCTGCATAAGATGCAAATGACCTATGTACTATTTTCTAAGAAGACCTGCATTTCCCTTGGAAGTTCTACAAAAGGAGAACAAGAAAAGTCACATCTCCCCAAAGTACTACACCTGTCAAGGATTTTGAAACCATCTAATCTAATTTTGCACAAAGGACAGGACCTAGAACCTGGTGGTACATGTACAGAGCATTGAGTAAGTTTGAATAATATTCTGAGGAAATGACTCCCTTTTCAGTTTTTCCCTTCTGATTAATTCAAGGAAATGAATCTCTATTACTAATCATTCGTAACAAAGAGAGCTGGCCTCCAGCTTGGAATCTGACTGAGACAATGACACCTACAATTGTTCTGATGCTTGTGTTGATTTTATAAGTGATTTCTATTTATAATGCATAAATAAATAATGACAATAGCGTTATTGTTATTCATTTTCTACGTACAGTAATGACATGTAGTTTCCTATCTAGACAAATTGACTTCAGTAAAATAAAAGTGTTTTTATATTGTGTATGTGATCATTAATTTTAACACATTTTAGAATAAACATATAGATGCACATTTTGAACTCGTTGTTTCTAATGTGTACCTCATGAATAATTATCATTTAAGGTCCTAATCAAGACTCAGCACCTACAAAGAACTATACTTTAAAAGCAGCATGTTCATAATCAAGTCTTTACCAAAGGCCTTGATAATTAGGGTATGTTCAAAATAATCTTTAATTGGCTAAAATACATGATAGACAATGAGTTAAGAGTATTGAGCAGGACCTTGCAAAGCTACCGTGCAGCCGGAAGATCAGAAGCTGTCTGAATGTAGATGGAGTGTGTAACGCCCCTAGAACTAGGAAGGCGTCCTGAGACCCAAGAAGGAAGCTCCATATTAGACGAAAAGCATCTATTAGGGCAACGTACATGTGGGATTCTAGACGGGATTTGTAGGCAGTTTGGACAAACATTCAGCTGCAAAGCTTTTTTCTTCACAGGGCGGCAGGAGGGGCAAAATTTTACATTCACAAATCAACAGAGCGCCAGGGCGGAAGTGTAGGTTAACAGCTTTCCTTCATATATGCTTCAGGAGTCAGACAGACACTTGTGATGGCACTTAAACTTTATAGTGGGACCAGCATGGCAGACAGGTGGTAAGTGCCCTCTTGAGAGAGAAAAAGTCAAATTGGAGGGTAAGACAACAAAACCCCTGTGGTTTAGCGCCACACAGGCACACTCCAGATCATGAGCCAGGTTAACCCTGCATCCGTCGACTGCACACAGAACCCCGCAGCCTGTTTCATTACCAGTACGATCGATGCCACATCAGAACACTGGCACGTCACTTTTGTAGTAAGCCTTTATTGCTAAAGTGTTCTGAGAACCAGAGTGGGACTTCAAGGTTTCTGAATAGAACAGGCAACTTCCTTTGGTGCTTACTTGCAATACTTTATTTCTTTATCTTAAGGCACACCTTTTTATTACATTTTAGCGTGTCTGGAATTGGATATGTCTTACATCAATGGCATCATGTAATTATGATTATCAATGTTTCTTTCATCTTCAGTGCCCCATAAAATTACTATGCATCTTACAATAGATGGTATCAGCTTTAGTGAGCTACCTTAAATGTTTGTATGTTTGATAGGAGTTAACCTGAGATTTTAACTCATTATAATATATCATCTGGTAACAAAGTTCTCAGGAAGTGCTCCATGATAAATTATCCCAAACTCAGTGGTCATTATGGCATAGTGCCTTTTGGTTAAAGGTAGCTCAGCTAGCTGCCTGGGGTTCAGGGTCTTTCAAACATTTGGAATCAATCAGTTGGCCAAGGCTGGTATCTCATCTGAAGACTCAGATGAGGGAGGCAATCAACTTCCAAGCTCACTCTTGTGATTGTTGTGTGGAGAATCCCACAGGAAAAAGAGTCACAGATCACTGCTTACCTGACAAGGAGATGAACTGTGGAAACACAGTAAAACATTGAGTTAAGAAGTTACCACTAGCAACAACAACAAAAAAAAAAGTAAAGTGGAGTTATAAGTCAGGAGTTGAGGCAATGCCAGCGGCTGTTAGGAAGACACTCCTAATCACACCAAGCAGACATCTCTGGTCAGTCAGATAACAGTGCACAACGGGCAATACCCTCCTATCCACACTGACTGGACTATTCAAACATAAGTAAGGTGGGAGCAGTATTGACTGGACCGTTCAAGCATAAGTAAAAACCAATAAAAATTGCACAAGATGGCAAACTGGAGGACTGCCAAGAACTGAGAATAAAAGGGGAGCCCTGGCGTCACTCTCCATCCTTTCGGGGATCATGGCCTGGTGTGTGTAAACCACCAGGAGCAGAAGAAAGAAGCGCGGAGCTGAGCCGAGCTGTCACTGAGCTGTCACTGAAGAGATCCTGACCCGTTCCTGACCTGTTCCAGCCACAGCTCTCGCAGCTGCACCTGTTCCTGAGCGGCCCTAGCCGCTGTTCCTGAGCGGCTTTAGCCACATGAGCTGTTCCGTTCCTGTCTGTTTCCTGTCTAATAAAAGTTGCTGTAACACTTTCGGCCTTGCAGCCGAGTAAGGGGCCCGGTGTGTGTGAACCTCTGGATCTCCACACATCTGGAGCGGAAGAGGCAGCCCGCTACTCTGCATGGAGCAGATAGCGGCACAAGCTGACCTGCAGAGTTGTCCCTGAGCTGTAACTCCACTGTGTGTGTGTGTGTGTGTGTGTGTACGCGTGGGCCCAGAGCGAGTGAACCTCTGGATCTCCTCGCATTTGGAGTCGAAGAGCCAGCCCGCTATCTTTTGCTACGCGGCACAAGGCGTTGATGGAGGCCAGTGGAGCTGCTGTGTTGCTGCCGCTGTGTCTGACCAGTGGAGCTGTCGCCTCCCCACCTGTCCTGGAGTCCTTATCAGCCTGCTGCCAGAGTTGACCGCAGACTGGACCAGGCCTCTCAGCAGGGGACCTCTCCAACGTCTCACCTCGCCGTCCACCTGGAACCTTGAGCCTACTGCCCAGAGAGATAACCTTCCCACAACTTCCTGCCTGTAAGAGACTGGTCGGAGTTCCGTCCCTGCTGGGACACTGAACTTTTTACCCTGGACACTCTCTGCAGGAGAAACACATTCATGACAGTGATGTGAGCCTAGATACGTAGCAAACCACTGTTGTGTATTGAATCTTTTGCTGTGCTTCTGTTGTTCATTGTGATAGTACTTAAGATTATTTTAATAGTGTTTGTTGTGACTTGTGGTATAATAATATTGATTGCCTGGCAGATAAGTGATATTGTTATGATTGAGTAGATGTATTAAGTTAAGTAGTTAAGTGGTTAAGTTTAGTTAAGTAGTTAAATAGTTAAGTCACATTAAATAGTAGTGTTAAGTTTAGTGATAGGTGTATTAAATAGTATAGATTGATAAGTATATTGATACTGATAAGTGTATTGACCCAGTGAGCATGCTGATGAGTAGTGTGATATAAAACCCCTGGTGTGTCCCCAGTGTGTGAATAATAAAATTGAAAAAGACAATCTTGTGTCCTGTGTCCTTTCTTCCCCGTGACTGACAAGTCATACGTTGCACTTGCTACTGTTGAACTACATGACGGTAGGCGCTCGCGACAGTTGACGAAGAGTTTTAAATAATACAGAGCCCCAGATTCAATGTATTTCTCAGCATTGTTTTTTTTTTTTTAAAGATTTATTTATTTATTTGAAAGTCATAGAATTACACAGAGAGAAGGAGAGAAAAGAGAGAGAGGTCTTCCATCCACTAGTTCACTCCCAAATTGGCTGCAACAGCCAGGAACCAGGAGTTTCTTCTGGGGTCTCCCACGTGGGTGCAGAGGCCCAAGGGCTTGGGCTATCTTCCACTAGTTCCCCAGGCCCTAGCAGAGAGCTGGATTGGAAGTAGAGCAGCCAGGCCTGGAACCAGAGCCTATATGGGAAGCAGGCACTGCAGGTGGTGGCCACACCCACCAAGCCACAGTGGCAGGCCCCAGCATTGTTATTTAATAGACATACCTGGGACTTTTCTGGTT